>NW_028225186.1:46857017-46967017 GCF_052327205.1 Somniosus microcephalus | reverse complement strand
GTGTAGCTACCATAAATCTGGCCGGAGGAGAAAAAGATTTTTTTAAAAAAAGAAAAAAGCTCGTGGATCTTAAAGGGACAGTGCACATTAAAATTATGACGACCGTGGGACGTATTGAAGACTTCTCTGGGGATAAGGACAGTTCATGGGTGGTATACGCAGAAAGACTGGGGTGTTTCTTTGAGGCCAATAATATTGACAAAGAAGAGAAGAAGCGCTCAGTGTTGCTAAGTGTATGCGGAGCTGCTACTTACTCCGTCCTGCGTTCATTGGTGGCTCCTCGTAAACCTAGTGAGGTGGATTATGCTGATTTGATTGAGAAGCTGCAGAAACATTTTAACCCAAAACCCTCAGAGATTGTGCAGCGTTTCCATTGTCACAATTGTAAACAACAGCCTGGACAATCTATTTCAAGTTACATTGCTGAGTTGAGGAAACGCTCATTACATTGTAAAGTTGGTGACCATTTAGACAATATGCTCCGTGATCGGATTGTATGTGGAGTGCTGGACTCGGCATTGCAGAGACAGCTGTTAGCAGAGAAGGCCCTGCGTTCCGACTGGCCGAGGAGAAGGCTTAAGCAGCAGAGGCTGCATCGATGAACACACGTATGCTCCGTACAGAGGCAGCACCATCTCAGGCCGCCGAGGAGGTGCACAAGACCACACACGCAGCTGCTGCTGCGAGAAACATGGAGGCAACTAAAGAGACAGAAAGAAAATGTTTCTGCTGTGGGGCTCGCCATGGTTCCACGACATGCAAATTTGTATCAGCGGTATGTCATTTCTGTAAGAAAAGAGGACATATAGCTCGTGTCTGCATGAAGAAAGCTCAGGCTGCTGCAGCAGAGCCAAAACAAGCATCGCAGACACACACCCTGGCACTGGAGGACAACGATGAGTACACAGTGTATACCACGGAAGCTGAGCAGCTACCCCACAGACGGTGGGGATACACAGCAAATGTGATCATGAATGGGGCACCACTCTGCATGGAGGTGGATTCAGGCTCAGCGTGTTTGTTGATAAGTGAAGAGACTTACAATAGGCTGTGGCCAAGTGAACCCCCGGCGATGGCTCAGGTCAATGGCGTGCTACGGCAGTGTTCCCAAGCTCAACTCCAGGTGCTGGGTATGATTCATGTGGAAGTTAAGTATCAGGCAGTCAAGGACACACTTCCACTTTATGTGGTGGCGGGGCAGGGCACAAGCCTGCTGGGCAGAGATTGGTTTGAGCCCCTCGGTATTGAAGTGACAGGAGTAAACACGGTGCAGCGACAGCCCATAATGCCTATGTTGGAGAACTGTGAAGAGGTTTTTGGTGATTTTGGGGCCTGTCGGGGACCGTCAGTCTCAATCGAAGTGGACCCGGGGTAGAGCCTAAGTTCTTCAAGGCGCGACCAGTTCCTTTTGCGTTGCGCAAGAACGTGGATGAGGCCCTGGATAAGCTGGTGAACCAAGGGGTTCTCTTGCCAGGAGAGCACTGAGGCGGAGTACAAAAGGAGGAGCGAGGCGAGGCCCGAACAGATCGGACCAGGAGAGCACCGAGGCCGGGTATTAAAGGAGGAGCGAGGCGAGGCCCGACCAGATCGGAGCGGGAGAGCACCGAGGCCGGGTATAAAAGGAGGGGCGAGGCGAGGCCCGACCAGATCGGACCAGGAGAGCACCGAGGCCGGGTATAAAAGGAGGAGCGAGGCGAGGCCCGACCAGATCGGACCAGGAGAGCACCGAGGCCGGGTATAAAAGGAGGAGTGAGGCGAGGCCCGACCAGATCGGACCAGGAGAGCACCGAGGCCGGGTATAAAAGGAAGAGCGAGGCGAGGCCCGACCAACTCAGATGCGGGGAGAGAGGTAAAAAGTAATCAGAGTGTGACGTCACCAGGGAGCAGGCAAGTGATTGGTTGGTGTATTTCTCTTTTTTAAACTTTAACTCTGTGGTTTATAGTTGCTAAGGTCTTTTCTGGTGTAGCGGGGGCTGTTGGTAAACGATACAAGTGCCTTAGAGTTTACCTTTAATTTTCGATAATGAATTTATTTAAATTAATTAAAGGGTAAGTCATGCCAGGAGTGCCCAGCCCCGTGTTATGCTCCTCTTGCTCTATGTGGGAATTCAGGGAGACTGCCGGTGTCCCTGATGACCACGTGTGCCAGAAATGCATCCAGCTGCGGTTACTAGCAGACTGCATTGCGGTGCTGGAGCTGTGGATGGATGGGCTTTGGAGCATTCACGATGCTGAGAGGGTCGTGGATAACACGTTTGATGAGGTGGTCACACCGCAGGTAAGGGCTGCACAGGCAGAAGGGAAATGAGTGATCATCAGGCAGAGCAGTAGAGGCAGGTAGGTAGTGCAGGGGACCTCTGTGGCCATCCCCCTCTCAAACAGGTATACCGATTTGGATACTGTTGAGGGGGATGACTTACCAGAGGAAGGCAGCAGCAGCCAACTTCACGGCACCAGGGGTGCTTCTGCTGCTCAGGAAGGGAGGAAAAAGAGTGGAAGAGCAATAGTGGCGGGGGATTCTATCGTAAGGGGAACAGATAGGCGTTTCTGTGGCCATAGACGTGACTCCAGCATGGTTTGTTGCCTCCCTGGTGCCAGGGTCAAGGATGTCACTGAACGGCTGCAGGGCATTCTGAAGGGGGAGGGTGAACTGTCAGAGGTCGTGGATCACATTGGGGCCAATGACATGGGTAGGAAGAGGGATGAGGTCCTGCAGCAAGAATTTAGGGAGCTAGGTAGCAGATTAAAGAGCAGGACCTCAAAGGTTGTAATCTCTGGATTACTCCCGGTGCCACGTGCTAGTGAGTATAGGAATAGGAGGATAGAGCAGATGAATGCGTGGCTAAAGAGTTGGTGCAGGAGGGAGGGCTTTAGTTTCCTGGATCACTGGGCCTGCTTCTGGGGAAGGTGGGACTTGTACAAGTAGGACGGGTTGCACCTGAACCAGAGCGGGACAAATATCCTTGCGGGGAGGTTTGCTAGCACTGTTCGGGGGGGGTTTAAAATAAAATGTCAGGGGTTTGGGAACCTGAGCAGGGAGACAGAGGAAAGGGAAACAGGGTTAAAAGCAACAGATAGGAAGGAGGAAAACAGAAGTGGCAGTCAGAGAAATCAATGGTTTAAATCAAATGTAGCCACAGTAAATAATAATTCTAATAGGTCTAAGAGCGTTAAATAAACAAGCCTGAAGGCTTTGTGTCTTAATGCGAGGAGCATTTGTAATAAGGTGGACGAATTGGCTACGCAAATAAAGGTAAATGAATATGATTTGGTTGGGATTTCGGAAACGTGGCTCAAGGATGGCCAAGACTGGGAACTCAACATCCAGGGGTATTCGATATTCAGGAAAGATAGGCAAAAAGGAAAGGGAGGTGGGGTAGCATTACTGGTTAAAGAAGGGATTAATACAATTGTAATGAAGGATATTAGCTCTGATGATGTGGAATCTGTATGGGTAGAATTGAGAAATACTAAGGGGAAAAAAACATTAGTGGGAGTGGTATATAGACCTCCCAACAGTAAGGCGGAGGTTGGGGATGGCACGAAAAGGGAAATTAAAGAAGCGTGCAATAAGGGCACAGCAGTCATCATGGGTGACTTTAATCTACATATAGATTGGGCCAACCAAATTAGTAACAATACTCTGGAGGAGGAATTCCTGGAGTGTTTACGGGATGGTTTCCCGGTCCAATATGTCGAGGAACCAACCAAAGATCAGGCCATCTTAGACTGGTTATTACGTAACGAGAAAGGATTAATTAGCAATCTTGTTGTACGAGGCCCCTTGGGTCTGAGCGATCATAATATGATCGAATTCTTCATTAAGATGGAGAATGAAGTAGTTGACTCAGAGACTAGGGTCCTCAATTTAAATAAAGGAAACTACGCTGGTCTGAGGAGCGAGTTGGGTAGGATTGATTGGGGAATGGCACTCAAAGGGTTGATGGTAGATAGGCAATGGCAAACATTCAAAGACCGAATGGATGAGCTACAGAATTTGTTCATTCCAGTTTGGCATAAAAATAAAACAAAAAAGGTGACTCAACCGTGGCTAACAAGGGAAATTAGGGATAGCATAAGATCCAAGGGGACGACATAAAAATTGGCCAGAAAAAGCAATAATCCTGGGGATTGGGAGCAGTTTAGGATTCAACAAAGGAGGACAAAGGGATTAATTAAGAAAGGGAAAATAGAATATGAGAGTGAGCTTGTGGGGAACATAAAAACTGACTGTAAAAGCTTTTATAGATATGTGAAGAGAAAAAGATTGGTGAAGTCAAGCGTAGGTCCCTTGCAGTCAGAATCAGGGGAATTTATAATGGGAAACAAAGAAATAGCAGACCAACTAAATTCATACTTTGTTTCTGTCTTCACAAAGGAGGACACAAATAACCTCCCAGAGATGTCGGGGAACATAGGGCCTGATGAAAGGGTAGAACTGAAAGAAATCAGTATTTGTAGGGAAATGGTGTTAGGAAAATTGATGGGACTGAAGGCTGATAAATCCCCAGGGCCTGATAATCTACATCCCAGGGTACTTAAGGAAGTGGCCCTAGAAATAGTAGACGCATTGCTGGTCATCTTCCAGAACTCGATAGACTCTGGAACAGTACCCATGGATTGGAGGATAGCTAATGATACCCCACTAGTCAAAAGAGGTGGTAGAGCAAAAGCGGGGAATTATAGTCCTGACATCGATAGTGGGGAAAATGCTAGAATCTATTATTGAAGATGTAATAGCAGAGCACTTGGTAAGCAGTGACAGGATCGGACAAAGTCAACATGGATTTACAAAAGGTAAATCATGCTTGACTAATCTACTGGAATTTTTTGAGGATGTAACTGGTAAAGTAGATAAGGGAGAACCAGTGGATGTGGTGTATTTGGACTTTCAGAAGACTTTCGATAAGGTCCCACATATGATATTAGCGTGCAAAATTAAGGCACATGGGATTGGGGGCAAGGTATTGACTTGGATAGAGAACTGGTTGGTGGACAGAAGGCAGAGAGTTGGAATGAACGTGTCGTTTTCCGAGTGGCAGGCAGTGACTAGTGGGGTGCCGCAAGGATCGGTCCTAGGACCCCAGCTGTTCACAATATATATTAATGATCTGGACGAGGGAATTGGATGTAATATCTCCAAATTTGCATACGACACAAAGCTGGGTGGGAGGGTAAGCTGTGAGGAGGATGTCAAGAAACTCCAGTACGATTTGGACAGTTTGGGTGATTGGGCAGAAACATGGCAAATGCATTATAATGTGGATAAATGTGAGGTTATCCACTTTGGTGGCAAAAACAGGAAGGCAGATTATTATTTGAATGGCAATAGATTGGGAGAAGGGGAAGTGCAAAGAGACCTGGGTGTTCTTGTGCACCAGTCGCTGAAGGTAAGCATGCAGGTGCAGCAGTCGGTTAGGAAGGCAAATGGTATGTTGGCCTTCGTAGCAAGGGGGTTCGAGCACAGGAAAAAGGATATCTTGCTACAGTTGTACAGGGCCTTGGTGAGACCGCACCTTGTGTATTGTGTGCAGTTTTGGTCGCCTTACCTGAGGAAGAACGTTCTTGCCATGGAATGAGTGCAGCGAAGATTCACCAGGCTGATACCTGGGATGGCAGGAATGACGTATGAGGAGAGATTGTGTCGATTGGGCTTATACTTACTGGAGTTTAGAAGATTGAGAGGGGATCTCATCGAAACATATAAAATTCTGTCAGGCCTGGGCAGACTAGATGCAGGAAGGATGTTTATGATGGCCGGGGAGTCCAAAACCAGGGGTCACAGTCTAAGGATGAGGGGTAAGCCATTTAGGACTGAAATGAGGAGGAATTTCTTCACCCAGAAAGTGCTGAACCTGCGGAATTCTCTGCCACAGAGGGCGGTGGAGGCCAGTTATTTAATATATTCAAAAAGGAGTTGGATATATTTCTTAAGGCTAAAAGGATCAAGGGATATGGGGAGCAGGCAGGGACAGGGTACTGAATTTGGATGATCAGCCATGATCTCATTGAATGGCGGAGCAGGCTCGAAGGGCCGAATGGCCTACTCCTGCTCCTATCTTCTATGTTTCTATGAAGAACTTCCGTTGGGCCACCCCTTTCGTGCCCATTGCAAAGAAGGATGGGGGCCTGCGAATCTGTGGAGATTACAGATGTATGGTTAATACTGCTGTGTTACCAGATGTGTATCCCTTACCAACAGTTACAGAGTTGTTTTCAACACTGGCTGGAGGCACTCTGTTCACCAAGCTGGATCTCAAGCAACCATACCAGCAACTGGTCAGGGATGAAGAGTCAGCCGAGCTGTTGACAATCAACACCCACAGAGGACTTTACCGAGCCACAAGGCTGCAGTTTGTGGTGTCTACGGCTGTGGCAATCTTTCAGGGGTTCATGGACACCCTGTTGGCTGGTGCTCCGGGAGTTCAGCCTTACTTGTATCACATACTGATTACAGGCAAGACACAGAAAGCCCATGATGAGCGGCTGCAGGACCTACTATGCCGGCTGGCTGAGGTAGGACTAGGCCTTCAGATGGAGAAATGTGTGTTCGCTGTAGATGGGGTGGAGTTCTTGGGATTCCGAGTGGACAAAGACGGGGTGCATCCGACTATGGAGAAGGTGGAGGCTATCAGGAGCGCTCCCAACCCCAAGAACAAGACCAAACTGCAAGCATTCCTCGGACTGTTAAACTTCTACAGTTGTTTTCTCAAGGGCAAAGCCACAATCTTAGAGCCACTGCACAAGCTGTTAGACCAAGCAACAGTGTGGAACTGGACCTCAGCTCATGAAACAGCCTACAGACAGGCTAAGGAACTGCTACAAGCAGATAAGGTTCTGGCACACTATGATGAAAACAAGCCATTGGTGTTGGTGTGTGATGCCTCACCATACGGGTTGGGAGCTCTGTTGGGTCACATAGAGCCAGATGGCTGGGAAGCGCCGATCAGTTTTGCCTCAAGAACACTCTCAACAACAGAACGTAATTACGCCCACATTGACAAGGAGGCCCTAGCCATCATATTTGGGGTAAAGAAGTTCAGCCAGTACCTGTTAGTGAGACAGTTCATCATCTACACAGACCATAAGCCACTCTTGGGGCTCCTGCATCACTCCAAGCCCATGCCCCAGATGATATCACCGCGTATGCTTCGGTGGTGTCTGATGTTGGGGGCCTACAGTTCTGAACTTTGCTACAGGCCTGGGAAGATGCTGGCTAATGCTGATTCTCTGAGTCTCTTGCCTTTGAAGCGGCCGATGGCTGAGACGCCACCACCCCTGGAGGTGCTGCTACTGGAAGAGGTTCCGGAGGCCCCACTCCATGCCCAGCGGATTGGCAGCCTCACACAGAAAGATCCAGTCTTTTCACGGGTGCCATGCTGGCTGCTGCATGGCTGGCCCTCCGAGGTCCAGGAGGAGCATTTCAAGCCCTTCGTTCAGAAGCGCCATGAAATGTCTGCACACAAGAGCTGCGTGCTCTGGGGAAGCCGTGTGGTGGTTCCTGCTGCCGCAAGAGAGGAGGTGCTGAAAATGCTGCATGACTCACACCCTGGGATTGTGCACATGAAGGCATTGGCGAGAAGCTACGTCTGGTGGCCGGGGTTGGACTGAGACGTGGAGGTGGAGGTAAAGAGCTGTGCGACATGTCAGCTAACTCGCCATAGCCCATCCAAGGCTCCCCTTCACCCCTGGGAGTGGACCACTCGTAAATGGTCAAGTCTCCACATTGACTTTGCAGGGCCATTTCAGGGGAAGGTCTTTCTGATAGTGGTGGATTCTCATTCGAAATGGCTGGAGGTGGCTATCATGAGCTCCATGACATCCAGTGCAGTGATCAATGCGTTGCGTTTGCTGTTTGCCACTCATGGGGTCCCCGACGTGCTGGTTTGGACAATGGAGCTGCGTTCACGTCAGTGGAGTTCAAGGCTTTTGCAGGCAGAAGCTGTGTCCGCCACGTGAACACAGCGCCCTATCACCCCTCCTCTAATGGGCAGGCAGAGAGGATGGTGCAAACCACAAAAGAGGCACTGGTGAGGATATCGGTGGGGGACTGGCAAACCAGATTGGCCAGGTTCCTGTTATCACAGCATACCACACCAAGCTCAGCAACGGGGAAGAGTCCTGCCGAGATGCTGATGGGTCGCCGGCTGGTGACTGCACTGGACCGGCTACACCCAAACTACAGGGATGAGATGCACACAAAGCAAAAGGTGCTGGCTAAGAAGCACCAGGGCACCACCAGGCAGTTCGAGCCGTCAGAGACTGTTTTTGCCCATTGCTATGCAAGAGGAGACAAATGGATGCCTGCCGTGGTGGAGCAGGCCACGGGTCGCCTGTCGTACAGCGTCCGTACACCTGATGGCCAGCTACACAGATGCCACATAGACCAGCTATGGGTTCGTACTCCGGTGAGAGTAACAGAGACGTCACAGGCTGGGCCATTGTCTCCGCCACCTCTGCCAGGCAGTGACGGCCTGCTTCCTGCAACAACGACGGAAGCCACATCGACAGAAGGTGTCACGGAGTCATCAACCAAGTAGGAAGGTTTTCCTGCGGCTAGCAGTGGCACCCCGACTATGCCTGTCCAGCGGTGCTCAAGTTGGGTTAGATTCCGTCCTAGACGCCTGGAGGACTAAGGGGATTTATCTGGGGGAAAGGAGTGTTGTGTTTTGAGTTTTGCTTCAATTAAGTTTGTCCCAGTTCCCGGGTGTTACCTGAAGGGGGTGCTGGGGGGGGGCTCGGTTTTACTTTGTCTTTCACTTTCAGTTTCGGGTTCTGCCATGCAGACAATGTGCTGTAATGTCCACCCATTTACTCAGTAAATAGTAAAAGGTACATTCCGTCTCCTCTATTCATTACTGTTCGGTCAAGATGCAATAAAAACGACACTGGAAAAGGGGTACAAGCATGGCTAACTGGAGAAGTTCGTGATAGTATTAGATTAAAAAAAGAGGTTTACAATATTACAAAAATAGTAGTAAGCCTGAGGGTTGGGAATGTTTTGAAAATCAGCAAAAGATGACCAATTGATTGATAAAGAGGGAGAAAATAGAATTAGAGTAAATTAGCAAGACATTTTAAAAGCAGCTTGTAAGAGCTTTAATTGTGTAAAAAAGAAGAGATTAGTGAAATTAAAGTTGGATCCCTTAGAGAAAGAGACAGGAGAAATTATAATGTGGAATAAGGAAATGGTATGACGTGGATCAAACATATTGTATCTGTCATTGCAGTAGAAGACACAAAGAACATAGCTCAAGTTATGTGGCACCAAGAGTCTAATTCGATCGAGGAACTTAAAGTAATTAATATTAGTAAAGTAAAAGTCCTGGAGAAATTAAAGGGACAAAAAGCTGACAAATTCCCGGGACTTGATGGCCTACATCCTTCAGTTTTATAACAGGTGGCTGCAGAGAGAGCGCGTGCATTGGTTTTGATCTTCCAGAATCCCCTAGATTCTAGAACGGTCCCCGTGGACTGGAAGGTAGCAAATGTGACCCGGCTGTTCAAGAAAGGAGGGAGAGAGAAAAAAGAGAACATTAGGCCAGTTTGCCTGACATCATTAGAAGGGAAAATGCTGGATTCCATTATTAAGACCGTGGTAGGAGGGAACTGGGAAAATCAGAAAAAATTAGGCGGAGTCAACACTGTTTTATGAAAGAGAAATCGCGTTTCACACAGCAATCAGAATTTTTTGAGGGTGTAACTATCAGGGTAGACAAGGCGGAACCAGTGGATGTAAAGTATTTGGATTTTCAGAAGGCGTTAAATAAGGTGCCACTCAACAGGTTGTTACATAAGATTAATGCTCATTGGATTGGGGGGTAATATAGTAGCGTGGATTGATGATTGGTTAACGGACAGAAAGCAGAGAGCAGGAATAAACGGGTGATTTTCGCAATGGCAGGTTCTAACTGGTGGAATGCTGAAAGATCAGTGCTTGATCCTCAGCCATTTACAATCTATATCAATGACTTAGATGAGGGCCCGAGTGTAATATTTTCAAGATTGCTGATGGTACGAAGTTAAGTAGGCAAGGATGCTGTGAGGAGAACGCAAATAGTGAGCAATGGAATATAGACTTGTTAAGTGAATGGGCAAGAAGTTGTCAGATGAAGTATAATGTGGGGAAGTGTGAAATTATCCACTTTGCTAGGAAGAATGGAAACACAGAAGTTTTTTTTTAATGGTGAGAAAGTAGTGAGTTTTCAGATTCAGAGGCATTTGGATGTCCTTCTACACGAATCAGAGGACTTTAACATTCAGGTACAGCAAGCAATTAGGAACGTAAAGGGGATTTTAGCCTTTAGAAGAAGGGGGTTGCAGTACGAGAGTAAGGATGTGTTGCTGCAATTATTTAGGGCTTTGCTGAGAACACATCTGGAGTATTTTGGACACTTTTTGTCAACCTTACAGAAGGAAGGATATAGTTGCCTTGGAGGCGGTGGAATGAATGTTCACTAGATTGATTTCTGGGAAGGGAGGGCTGCCAGATGAGGAGAAATTGAGCAGAATGGGCCTATTTTTACTGGAGTTTAGAAGAATGAGAGAAGATCTCATTGAAACGTGTATAATTCTTAAAGGGCTTGACAGCGTAGATGCAGAGCGGCTGTTTGCCCTGATTGGAGATCAAGAACTAGGGGGCAGAGTCTCAGGCTAAGGGGTCGGCCATTTGGGATTGAGATGGGGAGACATTTCTTCACCCAGAGGGATTTGAATCGTTAGAATTCTCTAACCCAGAGGGCTGAGGATGTTCAGTCAATGAGTATATTCAAGACTGACATCGATAGATTTTAGGGCACTAAGGGAAACATGGGATAGGGGGATAGGGCGGGAAAGTGGCATTGATGTATAAGTTCAGCCATGATCTTATTGAATGGCGGTGCAGGCTGCATGGAGCGTATCGTCTACTCCTGCTCCTATTTATTATATGGTTGTGTTCCGTGACTCACAGCACACCAATATTCAACAGGCACGGGGTGATCCGGGACTTAGAGCTAACACATTGTAAGAAGACAGAGATTGCGAGAATGACAGTAAACCCATTTCAATCAGATTCAGAATGTTCCGTGACTGACAGCAAACCGCTTTAAAGCAGACACGGAATGATCAAAGAATGATTCACTTAATGTGACCTGAGACAAATAAGTCGTTTGCACCTGTCAATCAAGAAACATTTGGAAGGAACATTCTGCATTTACTGAACCAGAAACAGCCTTCAGCCGTCAATCAACCCTGCCCCGCCCACACCACCCGCAGCATTCAGAGAGACAGAGAGTGTCAGAGAACTTCCAGCATTCAGTGCTGACCGTGTTAAACTCACCAGCTCCTCACACAGAACCCCGGTGTCATAAACACTGAGCATTTTTACTGAACCCCTTAAAATACAGTCTATAAATTGAGAAAAACCTCAAAGTTCATCACAATTCGGCTGAATGGCAGAAAAGTTAATAACGTTTTCACCATCACTCGGTAACCCCCTTAGACATTCCGTCCACCCATAGAATAAATTATCTGCTGTAAGAATTACTCATTTTTTCCCACTGAGTTGAATTATTTCAGTGTCAGGAACTTAATGTCTTCATAAACATTTTATTAAAAAATTAAAAAATAACTCAAACACAAGCACGTTAACGGTTGAATGCATCACACTGTCTGCATTAAACCACCAGAGGGCGCTCTTGCATTCGCACTTATACTGCAGACCGGCTAACATGCACTGTGCACCTTAGACCAGCAGGGGGCGCATATTCGTGATTACTTTTACTGCGGACCCGCTAACTTGCACCGTGAGCATTAGACCAGCAGGGGGCGTGCACTCTCCATTACCTATCCTGCAGACCTGCTAACATGCACCGTGTACCTTAGATCAGCAGGAGGCGCACTCATGTCGTTACCTATACTGCAGGCCTGCTAACATGCACCGGGCACCTTAGACGAGCAGCGGGCGCACACTCGCCGTTACTTTTACTGCGGACCCGCTAACGTGCACCGTGAGCATTAGACCAGCAGGGGGCTCGCACTCTCCATTACCTATCCTGCAGACCTGCTAACATGCACCGTGTACCTTAGATCAGCAGGAGGCGCACTCTTGCCGTTACCTATACTGCAGACCTGCTAACATGCACCGGGCACCTTAGACCAGCAGCGGGTGCACACTCGCCGTTACTTATACTGCAGACCGGCTAACGTGCACTGTGCGCATTGGACTAGGAGGGGGCGCACACTCGCCGTTACTTATAATGCAGTCCTGTTAACATGCACTGCGCACTTTAGACCAGCAGGAGGCGCTCTCTTGCCGTTACTTTTACTGCAGACCTGCTAACATGCACCGTGCACGTTCGACCAGCAGGAGGCGCATGCTGCCATTACTTATACTGCAGACCGGCTAACGTACACCGTGCGCATAAGACCAGCAGGGGACGCACACTTGCTGTTACATATAATGCAGTCCTGTTAACATGCACCACGCAACTTAGACCTGCAGGGGGTGCGCACACATACCGTTACTTGTATTAAACATAGAAACATAGAAACATAGAAGATAGGAGCAGGAGTAGTCCATTCGGCCCCACGAGCCTGCTCCGCCATTCAATGAGATCATGGCTGATCATCCAAAGTCAGTACCCTGTCCCTGCCTTCTCCCCATACCCCTTGATCCCCTTTGACTTAAGAAATATATTTAACTCCTTCTTGAATATATTTCGTGGTTTGGCCTCAACTGCCTTCTGTGGTAGTGAATTCCACAGATTCTCCACTCTCTGGGTGAAGAAATTCCTCCACATCTCTGTCCTAAGTGGCTTACCCCTTAACTTTAGACTGTGACCCCTGGTACTGGACTCCCCCGCCATCGGGAACATCCTTCCTGCATCTAGTGTCTCTAGTCCTGTTAGAATTTTGTAAGTTTCAATGAGATCCCCTCTCATTCTTCTAAACTCCAGCGAGTATAAGCCCAATCAACCCAATCTCTCCTCATACGTCATTCCTGCCATCCCAGGAATCAGCCTGGTGAATCGTCGCTGCACTCCCTCCATGGCAAGATCATCCTTCCTCAGAACTGCACACAGTACTCAAGTTGTGGCCTCGCCAATTCCCTGTACATTTGTAGCGGGACTGCCCTGCTTTTTATCTCTAACACCTTTGCAATAAAGGCCAACATTTCATTTGCCTTTTTGACTCCTTGCTGTACCTGCATGCTAACTTTTTTGTGCTTCATGCACAAGGACACCCAGGTCCCTCTGAACTGTAGCATTTTGTAATCACTCCATTTAAATAATAATTCGTTTTTTTATTTTTCCTGCCAAAGTGGATAACCTCGCACTTTCCCACATTATTCTCCATCTGCCAAATGTTTGTCCACACACTTAGCCTGTCTATATCCCAAGCAGATTTTTTGAGTCCTTTGCACAACTTGCTTTCCCACCCATCTGCAAACTTGGCTACATTACACTCGGTCCCTTCAACCAAGTCATTAATGTAGAGTGTAAATAGTTGAGGCCCCAGCACTGATCCCTGTGGCACACCACTAGTTACCGTTCACCAACCGGAAAATGATCTATTTATCCCAACTCTCTGCTTTCTTTTAGTCAGCCAATTTTCTATCCATGCTAATATATTACGCCCAAATCCGTGAGGTCTTATCTTATGCAGTAACCTTTTATGTGGCACCTTATCAAAAGCCTTCTGGAAATCCAAATACACCTCATCCATTGGCTCACGTTTGTCCATCTTTCTCGTCACATCCTCAAAGAACTCCAGCAAAGTTGTTAAGCATGATTTCCCTTTCATAAAACCATACTGACTCTGCTTGACTGCATTATGATTTTCCAAAATAGCCTGCTACTGCTTCCTTAATGAAGGACTTCAGCCTTTTCCCAACGACAGCTGTTAGGCTAACTGGTCTATAGATTGCTGCTTTCTGCCCCATACGGGCTGTCATAAATCGCAACTTCTACATAAAGTAACTCAGGAAGTACTACTGGACGGCCAGCTGAGGGCGCCATCCGAGCAGTATAAATACTCGGGTGTGCGGCCAACTTGGCCAGAGACAATCTGGAAACAGGAAGCTAGTGACTACTAACTAGACCTCCATGTTTTGTGACAAGTCGATTAAAGCCTTGATTGAAGTTCAGCCAAGTGTGTAGTGAGTCTTTATTATATCAATTTAATCGGCTTGTTATCATCTCCATGCTTTGGGTGAATCGGAACAACCAGCTGCAACTCGAAACACAGAAAGGAACTTGGGCAAGAAACTGATCCATCCTGGAAAAACTCCTTAGACCCGCTCATCTCGACCTGTATCCGAATGCACCTGCGGCAGCAAAGATATGGAAGCATTGGTTTCGTACGTTTGCAACTTTCTTGAAGAGTGTGGGGCGGATGCCCCTAATAAGTTACGAATGTTTATTAACTATGAATCCTCTCATGTGTATGATTATATTGAGGACTGTATAGACTATGACGCTGCTATCGAAATTTAACAGCAGCTATATGTCAAGTCCCTAATTGTAATATTTGCACGACACCTACTGGCCACAACTCGGCAGCAGCCTGGGGAATGACTCGATGAATTGCTCCAGAAACTCCACAGGCTCAGCAAAGATTGTAACCTTAAAGCGGTTACAGCTGAACAGTATCAAGAGGAACTAATCTGACAGCGCCTGCTGGAAAATAAAACCCTCAATTGACGGGCTGCTTATGACGAGGCATGTTCCCTGGACTTAGCCAAGAAGAATGCAGACACTTACCTCCCACCACGTGCATGGGCGGCGGCTATCACCTGTAATTAATCTTTCGATAGGTCTCGCGTGGATGCCCCCACTGATGATGACTCTACTCTAATGGACGATGACCCTACCTTAGAGGCCTTTGCTGATGACGACCCTGTCCTAGCAGTATCCTGGCAATCAGGAAGCAAGTCTTTCTTTTGTGGAGGAACATTCCATTACAGAAAATTTTGCCCGGCTCGTAATGCGACCTGGAATCATTGCAGCAAGAAAGGACAACGACAAGGTATGCCAGTCACGGGCCTCAGCTAACAAGAAAGGCTGCTCCTCTGAAGTATACCGGTCGGGAGCTCCTGTTAGCTTCACAGCTGCTATCTATGGAGCTGCTCCTCCCCCAAGAGCCACTGCAAAGGCTACAGCTGCCGAAGGGAAAATTACCCCTCCTCCCATCACAGCTGTTTTTCCCCAAAGTTTGTCCCATGCAGCCACGAAGGTTTCAGTAAATGGGCACACTCTATGCGTGCTAATTGACTCCTGCAGCTCTGACAGCTTCATTAGTAAGGGGGCTGTCAGCAGGTTAAAACTGCGCATTTATCCCTCGGACAGGGAGATTGCAATGGCTCTGACGACTCTGACCACCAATTCTTCTGGCTTCTGTCTTGTCAAGCTCATCCTCAATGGGCGCACGTATCCCTCCACTCGGCTCGGAGTACTCGAAAACTTATGTAGCGATGTGCTTCTGGGACAGGACTTCCAGAAGCAGCACAAAAGACTCACTTTTGAGTTTGGAGGGTCGAAGCCAGCGCATACGATTTCTAAGGTGCCGTTTTGTGCGCTCTCAGCGGCCTTACTCGATGAGCCCTCCCTGCTTGCCAATCGCTCTCCCCGCTGTAAACCCATAGCCACCAAATCGCAGCGCTTTTGCCAAGACGACTGAGCATTTATTGAGGCAGAAATCTCTCACCTTTTAGCTGATGGTATTATCGAGCCGTGTTCACCCCCCTGGCGGGCTCAAATCGTTGTTGCGAAAAACACTTTAAAACAACAGAAGAAACATCTGTGTAGTGATTATTCACAGACTATTAATCAATATACCGATCTGGATGGCTACCTGCTACCACGCATAGATGACATGGTCAACAACCTTGCCAAATACAAGGTATTTTCAACCTTCGATTTAAAGAGCACATACCATCAGGTACCGCTGAAAGACTCTGACATAAAGTATATGGCCTTTGAGGCCAATGGTCAGCTTTATCAGTTTCGTTGCCTTCCATTTGGGGTCACCAATGGGGTGGCCGACTTCCAACGGGCAATGGATGGCCTAGTCCAGCAAGATAACTTGATGGATACCTTTCCGTATTTAGACAATATCACTATTGCCAGCCATGATCAAAAGGAGCATGACACCAATCTTCAGAGAATTTTTGACGTTCTCCGTCGTCCTCACTTAACGTTAAACGAATCCAAATCAGTGAAATCGGTGCCATCAGTGAACATTTTCGGCTAGTGGGTGGGCAACGGTGCTATTAAACCAGACCCAGAGCGACTTTGTTTCTTCAGGAGCTCCCTCCCCCTACAAATCTCGGCTCTCTTCGTCGGGTGCTTGGGATGTTGGCTTATTATTCAAAGTGGATACCTCACTTCTCCAATAAAATACAGCCCCTGCTTCATGCGAAGTCTTTTCCATTGGAAGCAACGGCTATTTCTCCAGTCAACCTCCTCAAACGACAGCTGGAGAAAGCCACACTTCACTCCATTGATGAAAACCTTCCTTTTGTGGTCGAATGCGATGCATCGGAAGAGGCGATCTCGGCTACCTTGAATCAAGGTGGTCGACCCATGGCATTCCTATCCAGAACCTTACAGGGTAGCGTGATCCATTACCCCCCCACCCCCGTCGAGAAGGAGGCTACAGCCATCATCGAGGCTGTACGCCAATGGAATCATTTTCTTGCTCGGCGTCATTTCATGCTCATAACTGACCAGCGCTCCGTGGCCTTCATGTTGGATAACCGGAATCGCACGAGAATCAAAATAATATAATTCAACTCTGGAGGATGTAGCTGGCCTCCTTTGGATATATTATCCGTTGCCGACCCGGCAAACAGAATGTGGCCCCAGATACCTTCACATGGGCATTTTGCTCTTCAATGACAACATTGACTCTGGTGGATCTGCATATGGACTTATACCTTCCTGGCATTACCCGTATGTTGCACTTTATGCGCTCCAAAAATCTACCATTCTCAATGGAGGACATAAAGAAAACATACTCCTCCTGTAGGATTTGTGCAGCACTGAAACCACAATTGTTCCGCCCATCAGCTGATTTACTCATACATGCAATGCAGCCTATGCAGAGGCTCAGCGTAGACTTTAAAGGGCCATTGCCTTCAATGACGCGGAATGCCTACCTCCTTACGATGGTAGACAGGTATTCATGCTTTCCCTTTGCTTTCCCCTGTCCTAACATGCTTACCTCTAGGGTAATTAAATGCCTCAATCAGGTCTTATCCCTTTGCGGGATGGCCAATTATATCCACACGGATCGGGGTCCCTCCGTTATGTCGAGTGAACTTAAAAGTTATCTCTCCCAACGGGGAATCGCCTCGATTAAGATGACACCATATCACCCAATCGGCAATGGACAGGTTGACCGATACAATGCCATCATCTCGAACGCTGTACATCTGGCACTGAGGTCACGCAACCTACCAGACCAGCAGTGGGAAACTCTGCTCCCCAACGTGTTACACTCTATCAGGCCTCTTCTCTCCACATCCACTAATGTCACACCTCATGAGCGATTCTTCAAGTTCCAGCGTCGCTCTATATATGGGACATCTCTACAATCATGGTTGGTGGCTCCAGGACCTGTGCTACTCCGGAGGTTCGCCCAGACTGCCAAGAACGAACCTCTCATTCACGAAGTGGAGTTAACAGAGGTAAACCCCATGTATGCGCACGTGCGGTACCCCGATGGCCGTGATTCCACCGTCTCACTCAGAGATCTGGCTCCCTCCCCAACCGGTCACACGGGCCCGAATGATGAAGGCTCCCACGAGGATGATATCAACATTCCGCACCCTTATGAAGATGATGCCCTACCTGGGACATCGAGGGATCTGCCGGCAGTGCTACTGGATCAACTCAGGGAGCTGAACGCTCCCCGAAGGATGGCCACCCGAAATCAGGATGCCGAACAATCTCCAGCTACGACCCAGGATGAGGCCAGCTCTGTGCCTGTGGTGACCTGCACCTGGAGTCTTGATATTCCCAGGCCTCCACAGGATGATCAAGACGACACGGACTCTACCGACTTACCGATATGGGCCAAGTGATCCAGGGGCCAGGACACGGTCCTGGGAGACGTGCCTGCTGATCACAAGCAGAGAGCTAAATGACTACTGCTATATTTGGTCTGCCTAGTCCATTAAAGGAAGACTGGACTTCCAAACATTTTAGGGAGGAAGAATTTCATAAATCGCAATTTCTACAAGAAGTAACTCAGGAAGTACTACAGAACGGCTAGCTGAGGGCGCCATCCGAGGAGTATAAATACTCGGGCGTGGGCCCAACTTGGCAAGAGACAATCTGGAAACAGGAAACTAGTGACTACTAACAAGACATCCATGTTTTGTTACAAGTCGATTAAAGCCTTACTTTATGTACAACCAAGTGCGTAGTGAGTCTTTATTATGTCGCATATATCGATATATTTGTGGATGTTAAGATAATCAGTGGAAATGGGGATGGGGCAGGAAAGTGGAGTTGATATACAAGGTCAGCCGTGATCTTATTTTATGGCGTAGCAGGCTCGATGGGTAAATTTCCTGCTCCTATTTCTTATGTTTTTATGTCCATCCATCGCCCCCTGTGCTCACTGACCTGCACTTGCTCACGATCCGTTAACCCCTTTGAACTCCTCATGTTCAAAGCCAGCCATGGCATCGCCCCTCCCTATTGCTATAACCTTCTCTAGTTCTTCTACCTTCCGAGATCTCTGCACTACATTGATTCTGACTTTTCGCACATCCCTGATTTCCATCACCCCACCATTGGCCGCTGTGCCTTCAGATGCCTGGGACCTAAGCTCCGTAATTTCCCGCATAAAAGTAGACGAAACGGTGTAATTTACGAGGGCCTGAAGAAACAGAGAGACCTGGGGTTCTCCAACCGAATCTTTGAAGGTAATAGGACGAGTTGATCAAGCTGTTTAAATGCATGTGTGATCCTCGGCGTTTTCATTAGAGGCATAGTGTACAAAAGTGAGGAAGTTATGCCTTACCTTTATAAATCGCTGGTGTGCACCAGCCGGCGTATTCTGTCCAATTCTGGGCATCACACTTTAGGAAGGAGAGCAAAACATTGGAGAGGATGCAAAGGAGATTTACTCGAATGGCACCAGGAATGGGGAGCTGCAGTTATGTGGATAGACTGGAGAAGCTTGTGTTGTTCTCCTTAAAGCAGGGAGGGTTAAGGAGAGATTCTTTAAAAGGGTTCAAAATCATGAAGGAAGTATGTAGAAACTGTTTCCAGAAGGGTTGGTAACCAGAGGACGGAGATTTAAGATCATTCGTAAAAGCACCAGAAGGGGAGATATGGTACTTTTTTTACAGAGCGAGTTGTTGTGACCTGGAAGACATAGACTGAAAGGACGTTGGAAGCAGATTCAAGAGCAACTTTCGAAAGAGACTTGGATAAATACTGGAAGGGAAACATTTATAGGGCGGATGTTGCCAGGACTGGATAATTTTTGCTATGAGGAATGATTGGATAAGCTGGGCTGCACATATAGAGCGATGCCATACCGCCCGTTTAGGGTCAGTGTCCGAGACAATATTCTAGGCCTAAAAAGTAACCGATGATCATTTAATCAGGTTGTTTTTATGAACAGTGCATTACTTTTTTACCCAACTTCCACATTGGTTTGTTTGATGGAAAGGCACATGTCACAGCGAGTACTAACTGATTCACGAACTGTCCTTTAACGGCTCCTGGGGAGAAGCAAGTTCAAGTTCTAAAGATTAGTTTGTCTGCCCTCGGCCCTTTAAGGTGGAAGTGGATCACCGGCACTGCTTCTTTCTCTTGAACACCAGAAGGCGTGGATAATATGGGTCTCTTTTCAATAAAACAACATATTACGGGCCGAACTGATCTGAAGACTTTAAAGTATTAAATGAAGGGATGGATAGATAGAAGCAGACTGGTTCAGTAGTTGAGGGGAGAGGAGCGGGAAGTTACGGATGCAACAATATAATTCCAGGGAATCTGAACAGAGAGCTGCAGAAAATTCCTTACACAGATAATTCTGGGGCTGTGAAATTCACCTCCTGGTTAGTGCTTGAGGCCGAAACCATGTCAATGATCAAGAGTAAACTGATAGGTGGATGACGCACAGGTGGTTGACGGGATAGCGAAACAGTGTGAGTAAATGTGATCAGAACCACGTGCTCCTGTGGTCATGAACGCCAGCATCGATTGATTGGGCCAAATGCCCTGGTTTTGTGTTTTAACTTCTATCGATGTCTATGGTAGAAAGAACGAAAGATTGTAGGAAACAAAAACTTGCATTTCTAGAGCGTCTTTTACAACTCAGGACGTCGCAAAGTGCTTTACTGCCAATGAAGTACCTTTTGAAGTGTAGTCACTGTTGTAATGTGGGAATTGCCACGTAGAATCCTAAAGAAAATTAACTTCAGCTGTGAATGTTGTGGAATTTACCCCAGAATATATGTGGTTAATGTTTGTGTTAAATAACATCATGTTTTGGATGAAATGTTGCATAAGAGGGTTTGGGGGGATGTTTCACCAAGTTTTCATTCTTTCGACGGTCAGATTAAATGTGTGGACTCTCGTTTGCAGTTCTTCAACATGTGGAAAGACTTTTCTCCAATTATTTCTTCCAAAGCTTTCTCTCGTCTGCGTTCATAACTAAAGACTCCCACCCTTTGAGTCATCTTAACTTGGTCAACGTTTAGACCGGATTAACACATCAGTTTAACTGATCATTTATCTCAGTGCTGTTTGTGGGACCTTTTTGTGGGCGGATTGTTTTTTCAGATTTCCCTCCAAAAACAAGATGATTGCAATTCAAAATCATTTCATTGGCTGTGAAGAGTTCTGGCAGCTTCGGAAGAAGTGAAGCGCGCTGGAGGAATGGAAGATTTTGTTTCTTTCTTTCTCTATTCCTTTCTCTCTCTCTTTCTTTCCTTCTTCCTCTCTTTCTTTCTTTCCTTCATTCTTACTTTCACTTTTTCTTACTATATTTCCTTCTTGTATTCTTTCTTTCTCTCTTTCTTTCTTACTTTCCTTCTCTCCTTCTTTCCTTCTCTCTCTTTCTACCTTTGTCTTTTTCTTTATTTCTTACTTTCTTTATCGTTTTGGATCATTCTTTCTTTCTTTCTTTCTGTCTTTCATTCTCTCATCCTTTCTTTCGTTGTTTCCTTCTTTATTACATTCTCTTTTTCTTGCTGTCTTTCCTGCTTTTATTCTTTCTTTTACTCTTCCTTTCTTACTTCCTTTCCCTCTGTCTTTCCTTCTTTCTTTCTCTCTTTCTTTCTTTATTACGCTATTTCTCTCTCTTCTTTCTTCCTACGTTTCTCTCTTTCTTTCCTTCTCTCTTTCTTTCTCTCTTTACTTCTTTCTTTATATCTTACTTTTCTTTATCCCTCTTTATATACACGCATATATATATTTACATATATATATTTACATATATATAGATATAAACCTTCAAGTCTTTCAGTTGCTACATTCATTTCATTTTGTGCTGCAATCCATTTTTTCTCTTTTCTCTCTGCCTGATCTACTAAAATGACTGTATCCTCCTGAAGGCCAAGAAATTTGTCTCGGGCAGTGGCACAAAACAGGTGCAGTCTTAGGAACTGAATATCAGGCGCTGCGCACAGAGGGAAGCAGATCCAACAGCGATGGTTTCCTCCACCGCCCGAGATGAATTACTTGGTCAAAATGTCTATATCCCCCTGAGGTCTCTTACACACTTACATCTTACAAACCGGCTCATAGTTAGTGCCGTGCTTTTCAAAGAGCCAGCACAGGCAAGTTGGTCCGAATGGCCTCATTCTGTGCTTGAGGAAGCTATGATCATTTGATCATCAATCGACTTACTGCGCAGGTTCACCATGTCCACTGTCCTCTCTGTGGGGAGTGGGAGAAGTGCCTATCTATTGTCCTTACAAAAGAATCCCCTATCACTAGAGCTCTCCCGTTCTTTTTCCTCCTGTCCTGTGCAGCAGGACCACCCATGGTGCCAGGAAGTTGGCTGCTGCTGCCTTCCCCCGATTATCCATCTCCCTCAACAATATTCAAAGTTGTGTATCTGTTAGAGAGGGGGATGGCCACAGGGGCCCCTGCATTACCTGCCTGCGCCTTTTACTCTGCCTGGTGGTCACCCATTCCCTTCCTGCCTGTGCAGCCTTTAAGTGCGGTGTGACCAACTCATTAAACGTGCTATCCATGGTGTCCTCAGCATCGCTAATGCTCCAGTATGTATTCATTCACAGCTCCAGCGCCGCAATGCGGACTGCCAGTAACTGCAGCTGGTTACACTTCACACACACATGGTCGTCAGGGACACAGGAATTGTCCCTGATTTCCCACATAGTGCAGGAGGAGCATGCAACGGGGCCGAACTGTGCTGTCATGACTTGCTTTTTAATTAATTAAAATTAAATCAAATCAATACCACCAATTACACTACAATTAAATGATATACTTAAGGGCCCTTGTTTACTAGCACGCTCCGCTACACAACAGAGATCTTACAAACTATAATGACAAAGATTAAAGCTTCTAAACTTTATAAACTATTAACCTTAACTATCAAACTATAGAGTAGTATAAATACTCACCTGGCTGTACGCACCCAATCAGCTGCTTCCTCTTGCCCGCGTCACTTTTTCAATCATGACGTGGCTCTAGAACGCCATTGCTGGTCTGTGAGATTGGTCAGCCTCTGAAAAAAGCCCGTGAACGTGAGTTTAAATACTCACCGGCTTCTCCCGACACTGGGCCTCTGTAAAAAACCTGCAAAAGTGAGTTTAAATACTCACCGGCTTCTCCCGACACTGTGGCGTGAATGTTACCTGCAACTTATCAGCCCAAGCCTGAACATCATCCGGGTCTTGTTGTATGTGGGCATGGACTGCTTCATCATCTGTGGAGTTGTGAATGGCACTGAACACTGTACAGTCATCAGCGAACATCCCCAGTTCTGACCATATGTTGGAGCGAAGGCCATTGATGAAGCAGCTGATGATGGTTGGGCCGAGGACACTGCCCTGAGGAACTCCTACAGCGATGTCCTGGGGCTGGGATGATTGCCCTTCAATCACCACAACCATCTTCCTTTGTGCTTGGTATGACTCCAATCATTGGGGATTTTTCCCCACGATTCCCAATGACCAGTTTTACTGGGGCTCCTTGATGCCACACTCGGTCAAATACTGCTTGGATGTCAAGGGCAATCACTCCCAATACTTCTCTGGATTTCAGCTCTTTTGTCCTTGTTTGGACCAAGGGTGTAATGAAGTTGGGAGCCGAGTGGTCTTGGCAGAACCCTAACTGGGCATCAGTGAGCAGTTACTGGTGAGTAAGTGCAGCCTTACAGCACTGTCGATGTCACCTTCCATCACGTTGCTGATGATGGAGAGTAGACTGATGGGGTGGTAATTGGCCAGATTGGATTTGTCCTGCTTTTTGTGGACAGGACATACCTTGCAGTTTTCCGCATTTTTGGATAGATGCCAGTGTTGTAGCTGTATTGAACAGGTTGGCTAAATGCATGGCTAGTTCTGGAGCGCAAATCTTCAGCATGGTAGCCGGGATGTTGTCAGGGACCATAGCTTTTGCTTATCCAGTACGCTCAGCTGTTCCTTGATATCACATGGAGTGAATCGAATTGGCTGAAGACTGGCTTCTGGGATGTTGGGGACCTCAGGAGGAGGCTGATATGGATCAGGCCGGGTGGTCATAAGAACATAAGAACATAAGAACATAAGAAATAGGAGCAGGAGTAGGCCAATCGGCCCCTCGAGCCTGCTCCACCATTCAATAAGATCATGGCTGATCTGATCCTAACCTCAAATCTTCTATCACTCTGCATCCACCCGAACCCATGTGATCTCCCGGGAGAGGCGAAAAACCAGATAAAGACCCAATGGCCAATTTGGGAGAAAAAAATCTGGGAAATTCCTCTCCGACCCATCTAGGCGATCGAAATTCTTCCAGGAGATCACTCTGTCCCTATATTTTCTGCAGTACTTACCTTCTGTAAATGCGATCTCCACCCCAGCCAGGAACAGGAATAAAACCATCTCCTGAAATCTAACAGAATTAGAACACAGTAGGAGCAGAACAAGGCTACACGGCCGCTGGGCCCGCTCCACTACCCACAGGGCCATGACCATTCCGAACCCAGACTCATGTCCAATTTCCTGCCCGCTCCCCGTAACCCTTTATTCCCTTTACTTCTAGGAAACTATCTATTTCTGTTTTAAATTTATTTAATGATGTAGCTTCCACAGCTTTCTGGGGCAGCAAATTCCACAAACCTACCACCCTCTGAGTGAAGAAGTTTCTCCTCATCTCAGTTTTGAATGAGCAGCCCCTTATTTTAAGATTATGCCCCCTAGTTCTAGTTTCACCCATCATTGGGAACAGCCTCACCGCATCCACCCAATCAAGCCCCTTCACAATCTTATATGTTTCAATAAGATCGCCTCTCATTCTTCTGAACTCCAATGAGTAGAGTCCCAATCTACTCAACCTATCCGTCCAGTTTCATTTTTATTATTTTATTTCGTGGCGGTTTGTTACAACTAAGTGTCTTGCTAGGCCATTTCGGAGGGCAGCTAAGAGTCAACTACTTTGCTATGGGTCAGAAGTCACATATAGGCCAGACCAGGTAGGGACAACAGATTTCCTTCCCTAATGGACATTATTGAACCAGATGGGTTTGTACAACAATGGGACAGTATCATGGTTACAATTACTGATGCTAGCTTTCTTTTTGGTGAGGTGAAGTCGAGTAGGAGGAGCCACGTGTGGAGACCAGTTCGGGCAAATGCACTGTTTCTGTGATGCAGACTCGAGAATATTATGTAAGCATAATACTCTGTAAGCAGACACAGAATTATCCGGTACTCACAGCACTTCCCTTTCAAACAGACACAGAATGATCCAGGACTGACAGCACATCCCTTTTAAACAGACACAGAATGCTCCGGGACTGACAGCGCAGCACCTTCAAACAGGCACAGCTTGATCCAGGAGTAACAGCACATCCCTTTTTAATAGCACAGACACAGAATGATCCGGGACTGACAGCACACCACTGTAAAGAGACACAGAATGATCCGGGACTGACAGCACACCCCTTTCAAACAGACGCAGAATGATCCTGGACTAACAGCACATCCCTTTTAATAGACACAGACAGAGAATGACCCAGGACTGACAGCACATTCCTTTTAAACAGACACAGAATGATCTGGGACTGACAACACATCCTGTTGTTTTTGTGACTGGAAGCCTGTTTCCAGTGGTGTATTGCAGGGATCGGTGCTGGTTACGTTGCTGCTTGTAGTGTACATTAATGATTTAGATATGAATGTAGGAGCTATGTTCAGTAAGTTCGCAGATGACACGAAAATTGGTGGAGTGCTAAATAGCGAGGTGGAAAGCCTCAGGCTAAACGACGCTTTAGAGGGGTTGGCTGGATGGGCAGAACAGTGGCAAATGAAAATTAACAGTTAAACATGTGAGGTCTTGCATCTTGGGTGGACTAACAACGCAAGGGAATGTCCAATGAATGGTAGGACCCTAGGAAGGACAAAGGATCAAAAGAACCTTGGTGTGCATGTACATAGATCCCTGAATGCGGCAGGACAGGACAGCTAGTGCGAGCAAGCAATGAGTGCGAGTCATCAAAGCGTGCTGTGAGTTTGGGTAAGTGTGAGAGTTCTTAAATTGTTATTTCTCTTTAAATCATTCTTGATAAGATTGCTTAAGCAGTTTAAGTAAAGGGGAAAAGCTAAAAGATAAATATTTGGGATTCTGTTGGTTTAAGAAGAGTAAAAAAATGTTACACTTCAGTAGGAGTAAATTGGCACAGCAGGCAGTGGAAACCAGTTTTCTAACCATTCTGCAGGGGTGACTCATTTGGCTGCAAACAAACAAACAGTATAAAAAGACCAGTCCTAGTGCGAGCAAGCACTGAGTGCGAGTCATCAAAGCGTGCTGTGAGTTTGGGTAAGTGTGAGTTAGGGTAAGTGGGGTGTTAGGTGCTCTTTTAAACTTTAACTCTGTGGGCTGCAGTTAATAAGGCCTTTCTGGTGCAGAGTGGCTGTTGGTAAACCATTTAACTGGTGTAACTAGAGGGATTGATTTAATTTAAATCTAATTAATTAAAGGGATACTAGCATCTAAAATCGGGCAGAGGGTGTCCATAACTAACAATAAAAAATGTAATTAATTACATAGAATGGAGCAGGTGATGTGTTACTGTTGCGAGATGTGGGAGCCGGTGAACCCCATTGACGCTCACGGTGATTATGTCTGTGACAATTGTCTGCTGCTACAGGAACTCCAGCTCTGTGTTGATGAGCTGGAGTCTGAGCTTCAGACACTGCGGCACATCAGGGAGGGGGAGAAGTACCTGGACACTGTGTATCAGGAGGAGGTCACATCTATGAAGTTAATTAATTCAGATGTAGCCCATGGTCACGGACAGGACGGTGTGACTACGAGCGAGGCAGGTACGGGGATCCAGGTGGTAGAGCTGGAGGAGCCGCAGCCCTTGCTTTTGTCCAACAGGTTCGAAGTTCTCACTCCCTGTGGGGACAGGAGCAGGGACTGCAGGGAGGATGAGCAACCTGGCCACAGCACTGTGGAACGGGGGGCCATTCAAGAGGGGGGAGTAAATAGAAATGTTGTAGTGGTAGGGGATAGTATTATTAGGGGGATAGATAGAGTTCTCTGCAGCCGAGAGCGAGAGTCCCGAAGGCTGTCTTGCCTACCCGGTGCCGGGGTTAAGGACATCTCCTCTGGGCTGGAAAGAAACATGCAGTGGGAGGGGGTGAATCCAGTTGTCGTGGTCCATGTTGGTACAAACGACGTAGATAGGACTAGGAAGCCGGTTCTGTTAAAGGAGTATGAGCAGCTAGGTGTCAAATTAAAAAACAGAACCGCAAGGGTAATAATCTCTGGATTATTACCTGAGCCACGAGCGAATTTGGCTAGGACAAATAAAATTAGAGAGTTAAATGCGTGGCACAAGGACTGGTGTGGGAGAAATGTGTTTTGCTTCCTGGGACACTGGCATCAGTACTGGGGCAGGAGGGAGCTGTACCGTTGGGGCGGGCTTCACTTTGCCAGTGCTGGGACTAGAGTCCTCCGGATCATATAACTAGGGCTGTAGAGAGGGCTTTAAACTAACTAGTAGGGGGGAGGTTCCTAGAGAGCAAATAATAAAATCGACAACAGAGAAGGTCATAGACTTAGGTAGCAGTGGGGAAATTAAAAACCAGAGCGTGTTAGGAAGGGGCAGAAGGTATGGAGTAAAAGGTAAAGTATTAAAAAGGGCAAAAGCAGGAACTAAGTGTCACACGGGGAGGCGGTGGTGTAGTGGTTATGTTACTAGACTAGTAAGCCAGAAGCTCAGTCAAATGCTCTGATAATATGGGTTTAATTCCCACCACGTACAGCTGGTGGAATTTAAATTCAATTCAATTTAATTCTGGGATTAAATGTTAGTTGCAGTAATGGCAACCATGATACCATTGTCGATTGTTGCAAAAACCCATCTAGCTCACTAATGTCCTTCAGGGAAGGAGATCTGCCTTCCTTATCCTGGTCTGGCCTATATGTGACTCCAGACCCACAGCAATGTGGTTGACTCTTAATGCCCTCTGAAATGGCCTAGCAAGCCACTCAGTTGAAAAAAACGCTACAAAAAACAATAAGAATAAGACCGGATGGACCACTCAGCACCGACAATTACAATGGCAAACACAGCCCTGTCGACACTGCAAATTCCTCCTTACCTACATCTGGGGGCTTGTGACAAAATTGGGAGAGCTGTCCCACAGACTAGTCAAGCAACAGCCTGACATATTCAAAATTACCGAATCATACCTTACCACCAATGTCCCAGACAACACCATCACCATCCCTGGGTTTGTCCTGTCCCACTGGCAGGACAGACCCACCAGAGGTGGTGGCACCGTGGTATATAGTCGGGAGGGAGGGAGTACCACTGAGAGTCCTCAACATTGACTCAGGACCCCATGAGGTCTCATGGCATCAAGTCAAACATGGGCAAGGAAACCTCCTGCTAATTACCACGGAACGCCATCCCTCAGCTGATGAATCAGTACTCCTTCATGTTGAACACCAATTGGAAGAAGCACTGAGAGTAGCAAGGGCACAAACTGCCCTCTGGGTGGGGGACTTCAATGTCCATCACCAAGAGTGGTTCGGTAGCACCACAACTGGCCGACTCCTAAAGGACATAGCTGCCAGACTGGGTCTGCGACAGGTGGTGAGGGAATCCAACAAGAGGGAAAAACCTACTTGATCTCGTCCTCACCAATCTACCTGTTGCAGATGCATCTGTCCATGACAGCATTGGTGGAAGTGACCACCGCACAGTCCTTGTGGAGACGAAGTCCCGTCTTCATGCTAAGGATACCCTCCACCGTGTTGTGTGGCACTACCACCGTGCTAAATGGGACAGATTTCGAACAGATCTGGCAACTCAAAACTGGGCATCCATGAGGCGCTGTGGGCCATCAGCAGCAGCAGAATTTTATTCAACCGCAATCTGTAACCTCATGGCCCGGCATATCCCTCACTCTACCATTACCATCAAGCCGGGAGATCAACCCTGGTTTAACGAAGAGTGCAGCAGAGCACCAGGCATACCGAAAAACGAGGTGTCATCCTGGTGAGGCTGCAACACTGGACTACTTGCATGCCAAACAACGGAAGCAACATGCGATAGACAGAGCTAAGCGATCTCACAACCATCGGATCAAATCAAAGCTCTGCAGTCCTGCCACATCCGGTCGTGAGTGGTGGTGGACACTTAAAGAGTTATCAGGAGGAGGATGTTCCAAAAATATCCCCATTCTCAATGATGTTGGAGCCCAGCACGTGAGTGCAAAAGGCAAGGCTGAAGCATGTGCAACTATCTTCAGCCAGAAGTGCCGCATGGATGATCCATCTCGGCCTCCTCCTTCGGTCCCCAGCATCACAAATGCCAGTTTTCAGCCCTTTCAATTCACTCCACGTGATGTCAAGAAACGGCTGAAGACACTGGATACTGCAAAGGCTATGGGTCCTGACAACATTCCGGCAATAGTACTGAAGACTTGTGCTCCAGAACTAGCTGCACCCCTAGCCAAGCTATTCCAGTACAGCTACAACACTGGCATCTACCTGGCAATGTGGAAAATTGCCCAAGTATGTCCTGTTTACAAAAAGCAGGACAAATCCGACCCGGCCAATTACCGTCCCATCAGTCTACACTCAATCATCAGCAAAGTGATGGAAGGTGTCATCGACAGTGCTATCAAGCGGCACTTACTCAGCAATAACCTGCTAACTGACGCCCAGTTTGGGTTCCGCCAGGGCCACTCAGCTCCTGGCCTCATTACAGCCTTGGTCCAAACATGGACAAAAGAGCTGAACTCAAGAGGTGAGGTGAGAGTGACTGCCCTTGACATCAAGGCAGCATTTGATCGAGTGTGGCATCAAGGAGCCCTAGCAAAACTTAAGTCAATGGGAATCAAGGGGAAAACACTCCATTGGTTGGAATCATACCTAGCACAAAGGAAGTTGGCTGTGGTTGTTGGAGGTTATTCATCTCAATCACGTGACATCACTGCAGGAGTTCCTTAGGGCAGTGTCCTAGGCCCAACCATCTTCAGCTGTTTCATCAGTGACCTTCCCTCCATCATAAGTTCAGAAGTGGGGATGTTCGCTGATGATTGCAGACTGTTCAGCATCATTCCAGACTTGTCAGATACTGACGCAGTCCGTGTCCATATGCAGCAAGACCTGGACAACATTCAGACTTGGGCTGACAAGTGGCAAGTAACATTCGCACCACACAAGTGCCAGGCAATGACCATCTCCAACAAGCGAGACTCTAACCACCTCCCCATGACATTCAATGGCATTACCATCGCTGAATCCCCCACGATCAGCATCCTGGGGGTTACCATTGATCAGAAACTGAACTGGACCAGCCATATAAATACTGTGGCTACAAGAGCAGGCCAGAGGCTAGGAATTCTGCGGCGAGTGTCTCACCTCCTGACTCCCCAAAGCCTTTCCACCATCTACAAGGCACAAGTCAGGAGTGTGATGGAATACTCTCCACTTGCCTGGATGAGTGCAGCTCCAACAACACTCAAGAAGCTCGACACCATTCAGGATAAAGCAGCCCGCTTGATTGGCACTCCTTCCACCATTTTCAACATTTACTCCCTCCACCACCGGTGCACTGTGGCTGCAGTGTGTACCATCTACAAGATGCACTGCAGCAACTCGCCAAAGCTCCTTCAACAGCACCTTCCAGACCCGCGACCTCTACGACATAGAAGGACAAGGGTAGCAGACGGATGGGAACATCACCACCTACAAGTTCCCCTCCAAGCCACACACCATCCTGACTTGGACTTGTATCGCCGTTCCCTCACTGTCGCTGGGCAAAAATCCTGGAACTCCCTTCCTAACAGCATTGTGTTTGTACCTACACCATATGGACTGCGGCGGTTCAAGAAGGCGGCTCACCACCATCTTCTCAAGGGCAATTAGGGATGGGCACTAAATGCAGGCCTAGCCAGCGACGCCCACATCCCATCAATGAATTAAAAAATATATATTTGAAAGTTCTCTATCTGAATGCACGTAGCATTCATAACAACATAAATGAGTTAATGGCACAAATAACTACATATGGGTATGATCTTGTGGCATTACAGAAACATGGCTGCAGGGTGACAATGCCTGGGAATTAAACATACCAGGTTATTTAACGATCAGGAAGGACAGGCAGGAAGGAAGGGGAGGTGGGGTGGCTATGTTAATAAAGGAAGGAATCACTGTAATACAGAGAAATGATATTGGCTCAAAAGATCAGGATAATGAAACAGTTTGGGTGGAGGTAAGGAATAATAAGGGGAAAAAACACTCGTGGGCGTAGTCTATAGGCCTCCGAACAGTGGGAACTCTGTTGGAAAGAGTATCAATCAGGAAATAGTTGAGGCTTGTAATAAGGAAACATCTATAATTATGGGGGATATTAACTATCATATTGAATGGACAAATCAAATTGGGCAGGGCTGCCTTGAGGATGAGTTCATTGAGTGTATTTGGGATAGGTTTCTTGAACAGTATGTAACTGAACCGACCAGGGGGCAAGCAACCTTAGGTCTGGTCCTTTGTAACGAGAAAGGATTAATTAAAAATGTCCTGGTAAAGGGTCCCCTTGGAATGAGTGACCATAACATGGTTGAATTCCATATTCAATTAGAGGGTGAGAAGGTTGAATCACAAACAAGCGTGCTACGCTTGAATAAAGGAGACTATGAAGGTATGAGAGCGGAATTGAGTAGAGTGGATTGGGAAAATAGATTAAAGGGTAAGACGATACATGATCAGTGTTGTACATTTAAGGAGTTATTTTAAGACTTCCAAAAAATATATATTCCACTGAGAAGAAAAGGGGGTAAAAGAAAAGACAGCCATCCGTGGCTAAGTAAAGAAATTAAGGATAGTATTCGACTAAAAACAAGGGCATATAAGGTAGCCAAATCTAGTGGGAGGATAGAGGATTGGGAAAACTTTAAAAGAGAGCAAAAATTAACAAAAAGATTGTTTAAGAAAGGGAAGATAGATTATGAAAGTAAAGTAGCAAAAAATATAAAAACAGATGGTAAGAGTTTTTATAGTTATATAAAAAGAAAAAGGGCGGCTAAAGTTAATGTTGGTCCCTTAGGGGCTGGGACCGGGAAATTAATGGTGGGAAATATGAAGATGGCAAAAACACTGAATGAATATTTTGTATCTGTCATTACAGTAGAGGAGACTAAGAATATCCCAACACTGGACAAACAGGTGGCTATAGTGGGGAGGAGCTAAACACGATCAAAATCACTAAGGAAGTGGTACTCGGCAAAATAATGGGACTAAAGGTGGATAAATCACCTGGACCTGATGGCTTACATCCTAGGGTCTTGAGGGAAGTGGCGGTAGGGATTGTGGATGCATTGGTAATAATTTTCAAATCTCCCTGTACTCAGCAAAGGTCCTGGCAGACTGGAAAACTGCTAATGTAACACCCTTATTTAAAAAGGGCAGTAGACAGAAGACTGGAAACTATAGACTGGTTAGCCTAATATCTGTGGTAGGTAATATTTTGCAGTCCATTACTAAGGAGACAGTAACAGGACATTTGGAGAATCATAATTTAATAGGATAAATCAGCATGGTTTTATGAAGGGGAAGTCATGTTTGTCAAATTTGCTGGAGTTCTTTGAGGAAGTAACATATGGGGTGGATAACGGGGAACCAGTGGACGTAGTGTATTTAGACTTCCAAAAGGCATTTGACAAGGTGCCACACAACACATTATTGCTTAAGATAAAAAATCACGGGATTGGTGGTAATATTCTGGCATGGATAGTGGATTGGATATCTAACAGAAGGCTGAGAGTTGGGATACATGGTTCTTTCTCAGACTGGCAATCAATAACTCGTGTTTTTCCACAGGGGTCAGTGCTGGGTCCCCAACTCTTTACAATCTATATTAACGATTTGGAGGAGGGGACCGAGTGTAACATATCAAAGTTTGCAGATGATACTAAGATGGGAGGGAAAGTAGTGAGTGAGGAGGACATAAAAAACCTGCAAGGGGACATAGAAAGGCTCAGTAAGTGGGCAGAGATTTGGCAGATGGAATACAATACTGGTAAGTGTGAGGTTATGCACTTTGGCAGGAAAAATCGTAGAGCAAGTTATTATCTTAATGGCAAGAAACTGGAAAATACAGAAGTTCAAAGGGGTCTGGGGGTCCTGGTGCACGAAACTCAAAAGGTTAGTATGCAGGTGCAGCAAGTGATTAAGAAGGCCAATGGAATGTTGGCTTTCATTGCTAGGGGGATAGAATATAAAAATAGGGAAGTATGGCTTCAGTTGTACAAGGTATTGGTGAGAGCGCACCTGGAATACTGCATACAGTTTTGGTGTCCATACTTAAGAAAAGACATACTTGCTCTCGAGTGAGTACAAAGAAGGTTCACTCGGTTAATCCCGGGGATGAGGGGATGCACATATGAGGAGAGGATGAGTAGATTGGGGCTCTACTCATTGGAGTTCAGAAGAATGAGAGGCGATCTTATTGAAACATATAAGATTGTGAAGGGGTTGGATCGGGTGGATGCGGGGAGGATGTTTCCGATGATGGGTGAAACTAGAACTAGGGGGCATAGTCTTAGAATAAGGGGCTGCTGTTTCAAAACAGAGATGAGGAAGAACTACTTCACTCAGAGGGTGGTAGGTCCATGGAATATGCTGCCCCAAAAAGCTACAGAAGCTACATATTTACATAAATTTAAAACAGAAATGGACAGTTTCCTAGAAGTAAAGGGAATTAAGGGTTACGGGGAGCGGGCAGGAATTTGGACATGAGTCCAGGTTCGGATCGGACATGGCCGTATGGGTAGCGGAGCGGGCCCAGGGGCCGTGCAGCCTGATCCTGCTGCTATTTCATGTGTCTAATTCTGTTGGGTTCAGGAGATGGTTCTGTGATAGTAGATTGGCGGTTAGGATCAGATCAGCCATGATCTTATTGAATAGCGGAGCAGGCTCGAGGGGCCGATTGGCCTACTCCTGCTCCTATTTCTTATGTTCTTATGTTCTTATGTAAGTTGGTTAAGAAGGCATATGTGATACTTGTATTCATTAGCCGAGGCACAGAATATAAGAGCAGGGAGGTTATGATGGAGCTGTACAAAACGTTAGTTAGGCCACAGCTGCAATAGTGTATGTAGTTCTGGTCGCCACACTATAGGAAGGACGTGATTGCATTGGAGATGGTGCTGAGGAGACTCACTGGGATGTTAGCTGGGATGGAGCACGTCAGCTATGAAGAGAGATTGGACAGGTTAGGGTTGTCTTTCTTACAGCAGAGAAGGCTGAGGGTGGACCTGATTGAGGTGTACAAAATTATGAGGGGCATAGATAGGATAGATAGAAAGGAACTGTCCACCTTAGTAGAGGATTCAGTAAACAGGGAGCGTAATTTCAAGGTAAGGGGCAGGAGGTTTAGAGGGGATTTGAGGAAAAACTTTTTCACCCACAGGGTGGTTGGAATCTGGACCTCACTGCTTGAAAGGGTGGCAGAGGCAGGAATCCTCATAACATTCAAGAAGCATTTAGATGAAAAAATGAAACGCCATAGCATACAAGGCTATGGACCAAGTGCTAGAAAATGGGCTTAGAATAGACAGGGGTTGATGTCTGGCGCAGAAACGATGGGCCGAAGGGCCTCTTGCTGTGCTGCATAACGCTTTGACTCTATTTTAAACAGACACAACATGATCCGGGACTGACAGCACATTCTTTTTAAAAAGACATAGAATGATCCAGGGCTGACTGCACATCCGTTTTAAACCGACACAGAATGATCCGGGACTGACAGCACCTCCCTTTTAAACAGAGACAGAATGAACCACGGCTGACAGTTCATCCCTTTTAAACAGACACAGAATGATCCGGAACTGACAGAACGCCCTTTGTAAACAGACACATAAAGATCCGGGACTGACAGCACATCTCTATTACACATATTCACAATGATCCCGGGACTGACAGCAGATCCCTTTTAAACAGACACAAAATAAGGGACTGACAGTAGTTCCCTTTTAAACTGACATAGAATGATCCGGGACTGAAAGTAGATCGCTTTTAAACAGACATAGAATGCTAGCTGTCCTGCAGAGTGTTTGCAACATTTTATCTTTTTATATTTCAGGTTTCCAGCATCAACACTATTTTGCTTTTGTAATATGACTGCATGCATTTTGCTCTGTGGCGCAATGGATAGCGCATTGGACTTCCAGTTGTATAGTAGATTAACATATTCAAAGTTCGTCGGTTCGAGTCCCACCAGTGTTGGATTTTGGGTCAGTGTTCCGTGTTTCCTCCTACATTGACGGTGCATTTTGCAGTAAATCGGTAATTCAGTGAAGGGTAACTGCTGCCCCTACACTTCTTGTTACCCAAGTGTCTCCAGTCCCACCCCACTTTCCCTCTGAGTCCTCTCAACCACTGAGTCTGTTACACAGGAACAGGTGGATTTAATTCAACCCCTCGAGCCTGTTACAAAGGAGCAGGGGCATGCCATTCAGACACACGGCCTTTTGCATAGCAATTGGAGGAGGCCATTCAGTCCCATGACCCGTTTACATAAGGAACAGGAGGGGGCCTTTCCGTCCCATGGCACTTTCACAAAGGAACAGGAGGAGGCCATTCAGCCCTTCGAGCCTATTGCACAGGATCAGAATGCGGCCCATTCAGTCCCACAAGCCTGTTGTATTGGACAGGAGGAAGCCGTTCAGCTATACAAAATCTGTACAATAACAGTAGAACTCCATTCAGCACCTCGAACCAGTTACACAGGGAAAAGAGGAGGCCATTCAGCCCTTCAAGCCTGCTACACAGGAACAGGAGGAGGCCATTCAGTCCTTCGAGCCCATTGCACAGGATCAGAATGAGGCCCATTCTCGAGACTGTTATACAGCCTGTTCACCAGACTGATACCTGGGATGGCAGGAATGACATATGAAGAGAGATTGAATCGATTAGGCTTATATTCGCTAGAATTTAGAAGAATGAGAGGGGATCTCATTGAAACTTTTAATATTCTAACAGGACTAGACAGACTAGATGCAGGAAGGATGTTCCCGATGGCAGGCGAGTCCAGAACTAGGGGTCACAGTCTAAGGATAAGGGGTAAGCCATTTAGGACTGAGATGAGGAGGAATTTCTTCACCCAGAGAGTGGTGAACCAGTGGAATTCTCTACCACAGACGGCAGTTGAGGCCAACTTATTAAATGTATTCAAGAAGGAGACGATATTTTTCTTAAGACCAAAGGGATCAAGGGATTTGGGGAGAAAGCAGGGAGAGGATAATGTATTTGGATGCTCAGACATGATCTCATTAAATGGCGGAACGGGCTCGAGGGGCCGAATGGCCTGCTCCTGCTCCTATCTTCTATATTTCTATGTTAACAGGAGTAGGCCATTCAGCCCCTCAAGCTTGTTATACATAATCAGGAGGACGCCATTCAGCCCCTCCAGCCTGTTATACAGGAACAGGAGGAGACCAGTCTGCACCTTGACTCTGTTACACAGGACCAGGAAGGGGCCATTCAGCCACTCGAGCCTGTTATACAAGCATAGGAGGAGCCCATTCAGCTCCTCAAGCCTGTTATACATGAGCAGGAGGAGGCCATTCAGCCCCACGAACCTGTTACGAAGATACAGGAGGCGACTATTCAGCCCCTCGAGTCTGTAATACACGAACAGGAGGAGAACATTCAGCCCCTCTAGCCTATTATACAGGAACAGGTGGAGGCCATTCACACCCTAGAGCCTGTTACACAGGAACAGGGGGAGGTCATTCAACCCCTCGAGTCTGTTATACAGGAACAGGAGGAGACCACTAAGCCCTTTGAATCTGTTATACACGAACAGGAGGAGGCCATACAGCCCCTCGATCCTGTTACACAGGAAATGCAGCAGTCCAATCAGCCCCTCGGGTCCGTTACACAGGAAAAGTGGGAGGCCATTCAGCCCATCAAGCCCGTTATCCAGGAACAGGAGGAGGCTATTCAGCTGTGCGAGTCTGTTACAAAGGACCAAGAGGATCCCATTCTGTCCCTCAAGCTTACTGAAAAGGAGCAGGAGGAGGCCATTCAGCCCTGTAAGCACATTACACAGGTGGAGGCCAATCATAGTTGTATAGTGGTTATAAGAATATAAGAACATAAGAAATAAGAGCAGGAGTAGGCCACACGGCTCCTCGAGCCAGCTTCACCATTCATTCAGATCACGGCTGATCATCAACCGCAACTCCACTTACCCACCCCATCTCCATATCCATTGATTCCCGTTGAGTCCAAAAATGTACGTATCACTTCCTTGAGTAGACACAAAACACAGCACTCACAGCCCTATGGGACAGAGAGTTCCAAAGATTCACAACCCTCTGAGTGAAGAAATTCTTCCTCATCTCAGACTTAAATGGCCTACCCATTATTCTGAGACTATGCCCCCTAATTCTACACAATCCAGCCAGCGAAAACAACCTCTAATCATCTACCTTGTCAACACCCTTCAGAATCTTCTTTGTTTCAATGAGATCACCTTAATTCTTCTAAACTCCAGAGGGTATAGGCCGTTTCTACACAATCTCTCATGGTAGGAAAGCCCGCTCATCCCTGGAATGAATCTAGTGAACATTCGTTGCACTGCCTCCAAGGCAGGTATATCCTTCCTTAGATAAAGAGACCAAAACTGTGCTCAGTGCTATAGGTGTGGTCTCACCAAGGCCCTGTTCAATTGTAATAATACATCTGTATTCTTTTACTCCAACTCCTTTGCAATGAAGGCCAGCATGCTAGTTGCCTTCCGTATTGCTTGCTGTACCTGCATGCTAGCTTTCTGTGTTTCTTTCCCAAGGACACGCAAATCTCTCTGAACACCAACACTTGATCTGCACCTACCTTGTGCGCCGGCCATTGAGCTGTGGACCCCCGTGGAATTCCAATCCGGGGCCTGCTCCAGCTGCCAGCACACAGTGCTTGCGTATCCCAGGGGCGCAGTTAGTTTGATGCATCCCCTGGGTTCACGTGGGCCATGGGGAGCCAATCGGAGCAGGGAATGCTCCATTAATAAGTCTGACAGGAAGTGCTGTCAAGACTTATAAATGCTACAGCACCAAAACAGCACTAAAGCTTCAAATAAATTAAAAAAAACATCAGATTTTTAAAATAAACTATAAATGACATGAAATAACTATTCTAAACAATAATTTAAAGTTTTGAAAAAAATAACTTGATTTTCTGACGGGGCTATAAATAAACTAACCTTGCTTTAAAGTATTTAAAAATAAATAACCTGCGGAAAAAAATATTTTAATATTAATTAATTCATCACTTACCTTGTAAAAAGCAGGCCTTACGCCTGCTTTTTAAATGCCTAACTTCTGGAGACTCACCCTCCCGGGAAAAACTGTAAAAGAAACCAAAGTTCGATGCGCACGTGCAGCCTCTACTGCAAACGTGTTCGACCTCGTAACCCCTCCTTTCAGGGGAATAGAAGTGCCGGTTTCCCACGCATGCGCAGTGCATGCAGGAAACCGGCACTTCCATTGGGCTACGGGTGAGTACCCCGTGCGTACTCACCCATGGAGACCCGAATTTCTGGGCCAATATCTCCGTCTATTCTTCCCACAAAGTGAATAACCACACATTTCCCTAAATTATACTTAATCTGCCACCTTACTGATCACTCACTTAGTCTATCTATATCCCTTTGCAGACACTTTGTGTTCTGCTCTCAGCTTACTGTCCCACCTGGATTTGTATCATCAGCAAACTTGGATAATTTACACTCGGCCCCTTCATCAGGTCATAAATATTAACTATAAATAGCTGAGGCCGCACCAATGACCCTTGAGGCAACGCACTAGTTACAGTCTGCCGACCTGAAAAAGATCAGTTTCTTTCTACTCTCTGTTTTCTTTCCATTAACCAATCCTCGATCCATGCTAGTATATAACCCCCAACCCAATGAGCCCTAACCTTGTGTAATAAGCTTTTATGTGGCACCTTATCAAATGCCTTTTGGAAATCCAAATATACTACATCCACTGGTTCCCCTTTATCAACCCTGCTAGTTACATCCTCAAAAAACGCCAATAAATTTGTCAAACATGATTAGACTTTCATAAAGCTATGATGACTCTGCCTAATCATGTTATGGTTTTCTAAGTAACTTGATTACACTTCCTTAACAATGGATTCCAGCATTTTCCTGATGACTGTTTTCAGTTTTGGGAGATCAAAACCTATGCATCCACTATCTCTTCAGCCACCTCTTTTAGAACCCTAGGATGTAGGCCGTCAGGTCCAGGGAATCTGTCGTCTTTTCGTCCCATTAGTTTCTCTAGTACTTTTTCTCTACTTATATTAATTATGTGAAGTTCCTCTCCCTGATTAGACTCTTGGTTCCCCACCATTTTTGGTACACATTTTGTGTCTTCTACTGTGAAGACTGATACAAAATATTTATTTAATTTGCCTGCCATTTCCTATCTCCCCAGAATATTTTCTCCTGTCTCAGCATCTAAGAGACCAACGTTTACTTTTGCTACTCTTTTGCATTTTACATACTTGTAGAATCTCTTACAATCGGCTTTTATATTTCTTGCTAGGTATCTCTCATAACCTATTTTTTCCCTTTTTACAATTTTTGGTCAACCTTTGCTGGTTTCTGAAACTCTCCCAATCCTCAGGTTTAATATTATTCTTTGCAACATTATAAGCTTCTTCTTTCAATGTAATGCTATCCTTGACTTCTTTAGTTAGCCTCGATTTGATAACTTTTCCTGTGGAGTTTCTGAACCAGTAATCCAGAGACACACCAGATTTAGAATATCAAGCCTCTTTGTGTGGAACAGAAGGCGGCCATTCAGCCCCTTGATCCTGTTACTGAGGAACAGGAGGAGGACCTTCAGCCTCTTGAGCCTGACACACAGGAGCAGGAGGAGGCTGCTCAGCCACTTGAGCCGGTTACACAGCAATAGGAGGAGACCATTGAGCCCCTGGAGTCTGATATAAACGAACTGGAGGAGGACATTATGCCATCAAGCCTGTTACACAAGAGCAGAAGGAGGCCAGTAAGCCCGCCTAGCCTTTTACATAGGACAGGTCAAGGCCAATCATACCCTCGAGACTCTTGCATAGGAACAGGAGGAACGAAGTTAGACCACTCAAGACTGTTTAAAAGGAATATGTAGACACAATTCAGCCCCTCGAAACTGTTACAGAGGAACAAGAGGAGGCCATTCAGCCCATCGAACATTTTAAATAGGAATAGGAGGAGTCCATTTAGACCTTCAAGCCTGTTACAGAGGAACAGGATGTGGGTATACAGTCCCACCAGCAGCACAGATCAATCAGGCGGCACAATGTTTACAGTCGGGACGGAAAAGCACTGGGAGTCCGCAACATTGACTCTGGACCTCAAGAAGTCGGAATGCATCCGGTCAAACATGGGCAAGGACACTTCCTGCTGATTACCAGCTACCACCCTCCCTCAGCGGATGAATCATTAATCCTCCATTTTGAACACCACTTGGAAGGAACACTGAAGGCAGCAAGGGCACAGAATGTACTCTGGCTGGGGGGCCTCAATGTCTATCACCAAGAGTGGCTCGGTAGCAGCACTACTGACTGAGCACACCTAGTCCTGAAGGACATGGCTGCCAGTCCAGGCCTGCGGCAGGTGGTCAGTGAACCAACACGAGGGGGAAATCCTAATTGTCCTCCTCCTGAACAATCTACCTGTCACAGATGCAAAACAGTTCAAAATATATTCATTTGCTGTAAAGCACTTTGGGACGTCCTGAGGTCGTGAAAGGCGCTGTAGAAATGCAAGTCTTTCGATCACAGCCTTCAAATTGAAAGTGAGTTAGCAGGCAAAGACCAGAAACAGGAAGTGTACTACAGAACGGGGGTACTTAAAAAATGAAATAAGAGAGCGACGAGGGGGCAAGAAAAAACACTGGTGGGCAAGATATAGGCAAATCCCAAGGTGTTTTATAAGTATATTAAGGGCAAGAGGATAACCAGGCAAAGAGTAAGTTACATTAGGGACCAAAGTGGCAACCTGTGAGCAGAGCCGGAAGATGTGGGTCTGGTTTTAAATTAATATTTTGCATCTGTGTTCACTATGGTGAAGGACGGGGTAGGAATAGTAATCAGGCAGGGGGGTTGTGATATACTTGAACAAATTAGCATTGAGAGGGAGGTGGTACTAGCAGTTTTAACGAGCTTAAAAGTGGATAATCCCTAGGCCCAGACGAGATGTATCCAAGGCTGCTGTGTGAGGCAAGTGAGGAGATTGCAGGGGCTCTGACACAACTTTTCAGAACCTCTCTGGCCACAGGGGAGCTGCCAGAGGACTGGAGAACAGCTAACGTACTACCATTATTCAAGAAGGGTAGTAGGGATAAACCAGGGAATTACAGGCCAGTGAGCCTAACATCAATGGCAGGGAAATTATTGGATTAAATTGTGAGGAACAGAATTAGTCTCCACCTGGCGAGGCAAGGATTAATCAATGAGAGTCAGCATTGCTTTGTCAGGGGGAGGTCATGTCTAACCAATTTGATTGAATTTTTCAAGGGTTGACGAGGTGTGCGAATGAGGTTAGTGCAGTTGATGTAGTCTACATGGATTCAGTAAGGCTTATGACAAAGTCCCGCATGGGAGACTGGTGAAGAAGTTCAGAGCCCATGGGATCCAGGGCAATTCGAAACATTGGATCCAAAATGGGCTTAGTGGCAGGAGGCAGAAGATTGTTTTTGTGACGGGTAGCCTGTGTCCAGTGGTGTACCACAGGGATCGGTGCTGGGTCCTTTGCTGCTTGTAGTGAACAATAATGATTTAGATATGAATGTAGAATATATGATCAGTAATTTCGCAGATGACACGAAAATTTGGTGGAGTGGTAAATAGCGAGGAGGGAAGCCTCACAATACAGGACGATACAGACGGGTTGGTCAGATGGGCAGAACAGCGGCAAATGGAATTTAACCCTGAAAAGTGGGAGGTGAGTCATTTTGGGAGGACTAACAAGGCAAAGGAATACACAATGAATGGCAGGACCCTAGGAAGGACAGAGGGTCAGAGAGAGGTTGGTGTGCATGCAGATAGATCCCTGAAGGTGCAGGACAGGTAGATAAGATGGTTAAAAAGTCACATGGGATACTTGCCTTCATTAGCCGAGGCATAGAATATAAAACCAGGGAGGTTATGATGGAGCTGTATAAAACGCTAGTTAGGCCACAGCTGGAATACTGTGCGCAATTCTGGTCGCCACACTGTAGGAAAGATGTGATTGCATTTGAGAGTGTGCAGATCCGATTCACCAGGATGTTACCTCCGCTGAAGCGTTTCAGCTATGAAGAGAGACTGGAGAGGCTGGGGTTGTGTTCCTTAGAGCAGGGAAGGCTGAGGGGGACCTGATTGAGGTGTACAAAATTACGAGGGCGCAGAAAACGTAAATAGTAATGAACTTTCCCCCTTAGTAGAGGGGCCAATAACTAGGCTGCATATCTTCAAGTTAAGGGGCAGGAGGTGTAGAGGGGATTTTAGGAAAGATGTTTTCACCCAAAGGGTGGTTGGAATCTGGAACTCACTGCCTGAAAGGCTGGCAGGGGCAGCGACACTCATAATATTCAAGAATAATTTGGATGAGCACTTGAAACGCCATAGCCTACCAGGATACGGTCCAAGTGCTGGAAAATGGGAGAAGAATAGATCGGGCTTGATGGCCGGCACAGGCACGATGGGCCAAAGGGTCACTGTCTTTGCTGTATAACTCTATGACTCTATCTATCTATGACAATGAGAGGGACTGAGGGTGGATTTTTGAGGAACGGATGATAATTGCGCTTTTGAAAAAAGGGGGCAGAAGCTAAGAGGGATGCGTGTTCAATATCAACCAATATGGGAGCCAAGAACAAGACTTGGAGCTGATAGTTAAATTTATGTTTAATATTGTTGCCATTTGACACAATTATAATAACATCTGGACGAATACACTTAATCTCCTATTTCCATTCAACTGCCTACAGAGTGATGTGTAAAGCTATACACGCTGATCCAGATCGATGTCAGTCACTGCTTGTTGATCTATTAGATGGGACTCAGTGGGCAGCACTCTCGCTTCTCGACTCAGAATGATGTGGGTTCACAATCACATTACAAGCGACTTGAGCATAACAATTTAGGTTACACTCCAGGATAGTATGGAGTGCGGAACTGTCGGAGGTGCCGTCTTTTGGATGAAACATTAAGCCGAGGCCAGGTCTGCCCTCTCAGCTGGACGCCAAAGATTCCACTGTTTCGAAGAAGAGCAGGGGAGTTCTCCTCGGTGTCCTCGCCATATTTATCCTCCAACAATATCACTAAAAATCTGATTATGTGGTCATTATCATATTGCTGTTTGTGGGAGCTTGCTGTGCCCACTTTGGATGCCGTGATGCCTACATTACAACAGTGACTACATTTCAAAAATTTCTTCATTGGCTGTAAAGTGCTTTGGGTCGCCCTGAGCTGTGAAAGGCGTGATAGAAATGCAAGTAATTTTTTTCTTATAACTTCCCATTTAGTGTAAACAAATATTTCACCCCTTTCTTCAGCTCCTCTCTGAATTTCCTCTGTGTCAGTCCATAGATACAAGTGTTTGTGCAGGAACTGAGCAGATGCAGCATAAATCCAACTTGCTGAGTGATATATATTGGATTACTGAGATATAGGTCTGCGTAATAGCTTATCACTGGCCAGTTCACCGAATGAACAACATACGTCATCCACAACAGTACGAAATTGGCAGAAATACTGAAAAGCAAGATCATGGATTTTCTCCGATTCTTCATCTCCACATCATTCTGATTCTCACTGTTGTTCTGTAGTCCCCTGCGTGCTCGATTTGCTGCTATAATATGTCTGATGGTCAGAGCATTGAACAATAGAATTAAAAGTATTGGTAATAAAGGGGTGATGAGGCTGTCGATCCACTCGAATGCCTTCCACAAGGGGGAAGCCAAATAATCAGCTGTTGGAACACAATACCAGGGCACGTTGTCCATGATAAAGGAAGGTTCCACTCTAAAGTAAAAGGGAACACTCCTCACACAGCTCAACACACACACAGTGGCGTTAACCACGGTCGCTGTTTTCTCGGTGCAATATTTTGATTGCAGCTTCTGACAGCAATTTGCTACAAAGCGATCAAATGTGAAGGCGACAGTAAACCAAACTGAACAGTCTGCAGCGACAATATTCAAAGCACAGAGAGGAGTCAGAAACAGGAAACTAATTGACAGATAAAATCTGTTAAGCCGATCTAATATTATGTCGATGATAACCACCATTAGATCCGCCGTTGCCATGGCCACCAGGTAGCGAGTGATGCATTTGGAGAGACCGCACTTTCCTCGTGACAGAATCACAATCGCCACCAGGTTCACTGCAAGAAACAGGAAGCAACAGATTTACCTCCAGAATGTCCCAAAACATTTTCTTTTCAAAATGAACCATCTGATCTTCATTAAGAAAGTTTTGAAACATCAGTTTTCTAGCTCCGAATTAAATACAGCTGTGAATTTAAAATCAGTTCATTGCCGGGCAGAGAAATCAGTGACAAATGTTGGAACTGAATGTAAGTGATGAATGAAAACGTGGTTGAGATCAGATGCAGACAATGATACTGAGGTACAATTTATTGCGCTATTTCTGGAAAATGTGAGAGACTGAGAAATCAGTGGCCCCTTTATCTTGTACCAGCTTCTCCAAATCAAAGTACCTGCGAATTATTTCTGTACTGTTGTGTATTGGTCTGTACAGCATGGAGATAACTCTCTCACATTGTTGGCTTAAAACCTGTTCAGCATGGAGATCACTCTCTAACATTTTTGTGTTATGGCCTGTACAGCATGGAGATCACTCTCTCACATTATTGGGTTATCGTCTGTGCAGCTTGCAGATCACACTCTCACATTGTTGTATTATGATTTGTACAGCATGGAGATCACTCTCTCACATTGTTGGGTTAAGATCTGTGCAGCTTGGAGATCAGTCTCTCACATTGTTGGGATATCATTTGTACAGCATGGAGGTCATTCTCTCACATTGTTAGGTTAAGGTCTCTAAAGCATGGAGATCACTCTCTCACATTGTTAGGTTATGGTCTCTATAGCATGGAGATCACTATCTCACATTGTTGGGATATCATTTGTACAGCATGGAGATCACTCTCTCACATTGTTGGGTTAAGATCTGTGCAGCTTGGAGATCAGTCTCTCACATTGTTGGGATATCATTTGTACAGCATGGAGGTCATTCTCTCACATTGTTAGGTTAAGGTATCTAAAGCATGGAGATCACTCTCTCACATTGTTAGGTTATGGTCTCTAAAGCATGGAGATCACTCTCTCACATTGTTGTGTTATCGTCTGTACAGCATGGAGATCACTCTCTCACATTGTTGGGTTATGTTCTGCACAGCATGGAGATCACTCTCTCACATTGTTGGGTTATGGTCTGTACAGCATGGAGACCACTCTCTCACCTTCTTGGATTATGGTCTCCACATTGATGGGTTATGCTCTACACAGCATGGAGATCACTCTCTCACATTGCTGGGTTATGGTCTGAGCAGCTTGGAGATCACTCTCTCACATTGCTTGGCTATGATTTGTACAGCATGGAGATCACTCTCGCACATTGTTAGGTTATGGTCTATACAGCTTGGAGATCTCTCTCTCACATTGTTGGGCTATGATTTGTACAGCATGGAGATCACTCTCTCCCATTGTTAAGTTATGGTCTGTACAGCATGGGGATCGCTCTCTCACATTGATGGTTTATGGTCTGTACAGCGTGGAGCTGACTCTCTCACATTGTTTGGATATAGTCTGTACATCATGGAGATCGTTCTCTCAAATTTTTGGGTTATGGTCTCCATAGCATGGAGATCGCTCTCTCACTTTGTTGGGTTATGGTTTGTACAGCGGGGAGATCATTCTCTCACATTGCTTGGATGTAACCTGTACATTATGGAGATCACTCTCTCACATTGTTTGGATGTAATCTGTACATCATGGAGATCATTCTCTCATATTGTTGGGTTAACGTCTGTGCAGCTTGGAGATCACTCTCTCATTGTTGGATTTGGTTTGTACAGCATGGAGATCACTCTCTCACATGGTTGGGTTATGGTCTGTACAGCATGGAGATCTCTCTCTCACATTGTTAGGTTATGGCCTGTACAGAATGGAGATCTCTCTCTCACATTGTTAGCTTATGGTCTGTACAGCATGGAGATCACTCTCTCACATTGTTAGGTTATTGTCTGTACAGCATGCAGATCTTTCTCTCACATTGTCGGGTTAAGCGCTGTACAGCATAGAGTGCATTCTCTCACATCATTGGATTATGGCCTGTACAGCATGGCGATAACTCTCTCACATTGCTAGGTTAAGATCTGTTCTGCACGGAGTGTGAATTCTGTTGGGTTATGGTCTTTACAGCATGCTGTGCGCTCTCATACTTTGTTGGATTATGGTCTGTACAGCATGGAGATCACTCCCTCACATTGTTAGATTATGGTCTGTACTGCATGGAATGCGCTCTCTCACCCAATTGCAATATATGTAGCGTAGAAGACCGTGTCGGGCAGTTGAACACAATGGACGGTATTGGATCGGCCACCTGTTTTCGGCAGCACCTGATATTCAGAGGCATTGACTGCACTGAAAATGAACATCCGGTGCTATGTTTAATGGGCGGCCAATCCGACACCGCCCCTTTTGTACTGTTGCACGGAAAAGTTAGAATCTATTATTAGGGCTGTGGTAACAGACAATCATAATATGATTGGGCAGATTCAACGCACAATTACGAAAGTTAAAGCGTGTTTGACAAATTTGTTACTGTTTTTGAGGGTGTAACTAGCAGGGTTGTTATGGGGGAACCAGTAGATGTATTTTTTTTGGATTTTCAAAAAACATTCGATCCGGTGCCGCACCACATTAGGGTTCGTGAAATTAAGGATAATATTGTTGCATGGATTGAGGATTGGTTAACAGACAGGAAAAAACTTATTAGGAATAAACGGGTCATGTTTGAGTTGCCTGGCTGTAACTAGTGAGGAAGCATAATGATCAGTGATTGGGCCTCAGCTATTTACAATCTCTATCAATGACTTAGATGAACGGACCCACTGTACTGCATGCAGGTTTGCTGACAATACAAAGTTCAGTGAGAAAGTAAATCAGGCGGGTTAGATCGCAGACCGCTAACAGAAATCACCGGATATTTCCTTCCATTTAAAGCAACCAGAAAAACAGTTGGAGCTGGAGTGACGGCTAAAACAAGATAATCATCTGCAGTGAAAGCCAATGTAAGCATGAAATAATGCTGCAAAGCAATAATTATTAAAATAACCACGTTACCCGTCATACACAATTAACAACATCAGGATATTAAAAGAGTTACTAATTAATGTCTGATCGAATGTCAGTGTCAACTCTCGGGAAGAGTTTCTGCTGAAAACCATAAAGGGGATCATTGTTTCAACATTGTCTGTACGGAAAATTCAAGCAACATTGGAATTTCAATTAAGACATCACATTAAAAAAACAAGACAGTCAGTTAAGTAACTGATAACCACAAACATGGAATGGATAGCCTGACCAGTCACACATTAATATTCAACTTTTACTGTCTCGTTTTACTGTCTTACCAGGAACACCGAGGGCTGCAAGAACTGGGTAGTAAATGAGTTCTATCTGGAAAATGACTGGGTATCCCATTTCTTACGTGAAGCACCAATATCTGTTCGGCCAGGCACAGAGCTCTTACTGTGTGAATGTAAAGGCTGAAAAAGAGGAGACCTTAGATAAACCATATAGAAATCTCCACGGAGTCAGTAATCTGGGGAGAGTGATCAGGGATATTTGTCTCAGTCCACCAAACAAACAGATTTAATGAACCGCCTTTCCTCAAAGGATTTGTTTGCAACATGATATTTTCATTTGAGGATAGGCCAAACAAAATAATTAAAAATTTCTTTAAAATTTCATGCAAAGTTTAATTACAAATTATTTTTCTATGATCCCAGTGTTGAGCTGTGTGAACAGTCCTGATGGTGAGGTGGATGAAGAGTCTCATTTTACTACATAAGAACATAAGAAATAGGAGCAGGAGTAGGCCATTCGGCTCGTCGAGCCTGCTCCACCATTCAATAAGAGCATAGCTGAAATTATATGTCAATTCCACCTTTGCGCACTAACCCCATATCCCTTCATTCAATGAAAATCCAAAAACCGATCGATCTCTGTCATGAATTTACTCAAAGACTGACCACTGACTGTGGACATGTAAAGGATCCCTGGGTGAGAAAATTGCAACGATTCACAATCCTTTGAGAGAAGAAAATTCTCATCATCTCAAACCTAAATTGCGGACCCGTATGTGACCCTTAGTTCTACAGGCCCCAGCCAGAGGAATCTTCCCCTGAGCATGTACGCTTCAAGCCCCGTAAGAATGCTTCAATGAGATGACCTTGCAGGCTTACTCTCCTCAGTCTCTACTCATAAGGCAATCCCCAATCCCAGGAATCACTCTGGTGAACCTTCGTCAAGTAAACCTTTGTTGCACTCCCTCTATGGCAATTATTTCCTTCCATGGTAATGAGACCAAGCCTGTACACAATACTCGGGTGTGATCTCACCAGGCCCCTACATAATTGCAGTAAGACTTATTTACTCTCATACTACAATCGCTGTGATTAATTGCATGAACATCTTTGTGGCCTTCTGAACATGCACACTGTATATTGGAGCCACACATTCACACCCGATCCCTTTCTGCGCATGTGCACGTTATACTGGAGCCACGCATGTGCAGTACACAATTGCGGCCTGCATGTGGGCCACTCTTTCCTCGGTTCCGTGCAGTGAAGGTCAGTGGGTCCGTTGGTGATTGGGTTTGTGGCAGGGGACTACCGAGGATCGAAAGGGGAGAGAAAGGATCGAAGGCGGGAGAGAGAGGGAAACATAGAAACATAGAAGATAGGAGCAGGAGTAGGACATTCGGCCCCTTGAGCCTGCTCCGCCATTAAATTCGATCATGGCTGATCCTCCAAATTCAGTACCCGGTCCCTGCTTTCTCCCCATAACCCTTGATCCATTTAGCCTTAAGAAATATATCGAACTCCTTCTTCAATATATTTAATGTATTGGCCTCTACTGCCTTCGCGGTAGAGAATTCCACAGGTTCACCACTCTCTGGGTGAAGAAATTCCTCCTCATTTTGTCCTAAATGGCCTACCCCTTATGCTTAGACTGTGAACCTTGGTTCTGGATTCCCGACCATTGGGAACATGCTTCCAGCATCTGGTCTGTCCAGTCCTGTCAGAATTTTATACATTTCAATGAGATCCCCTCTCATTATTCTAAACGCCAGCGAGTACAAGCCCAATCGACCAAATCTCTCCTCATACATCATTCCTGCCATCCCAGGTATCAGCCTGGTGAATCTTCACGGAACACCTTCCATGGCAAGAACACGCTTCCTCAGATAATGCGACCAAAACTGCACACAATACTCAAGATGTGGTCTCACCAAGGCCCTGTATAATTGCAGCAAGACATCCTTGTGCCAGTACTCAAATCCTCTCGATACGAAGGCCAACATGCCGTTTGCCTTCTTAACCGCCTGCTGCACCTGCATGCTTACTTTCAGCGACTGGTGCACAAGGACACCCAGCTCTCGTTGCACTTCCCCTTCTCCCAATCTATTGCCATTCAGATATAACAGGCCTTCCTGTTTTTGACACCAAAGTGGATAACCTCGCATTTATCCACGTTATATTGCATCTGACATGCTTTTGCCCAATCACCCAACCTGTCCAAATCATCCTGGAGTTTCTCGGCATCCTCCTGACAGCACACATGCCCACCCAGCTTTGTGTTGTCTGCAAATTTGGAGATATTACATCAAGTTCCCTTGTTTAGATCATTAATATATATTTTGAGTAGCTGGGGCCCAAGGACCGATCCCTGCGGTACCCCACTACTCACTGCCTGCCACTCGGAGAAAGACCCATTTATTGCAACACTTTGCTTTCTGTCTGCCAACCAGTTCTCTATCCAAGTCAATGACTTGCCCCCAATCCAATGTGCTTTAACTTTACATGCTAATCTCTTATGCGGGACCTTATCGAAAGCCTGCTGAAAGTCCAAATACACCACATGCACTGGTTCTCCCTTATCCATTTTACCAGTTACATCCTCAAAAAATTCCCGTAGATTAGTCAAGCACGATTTACCTTTTGTAAATCCATGCTGACTTTTTCCGATCCTGTCACTGTTTTCCAAGTGCTCTGCTATTACATCTTTTATAATGGACTCTAGCATTTCCCCACTAGCGATGTCAGGCTTACCAATCTATAATTCCCCGTTTTCTCTCGGAGGGGGAGAGAGTGTGGAAGTGCTGGGGGGAGGAGGTCGTAGCGGAGAGAGTGGAAATTGGATAAAGCGAGGTTAATCGAGGGGAGAAAGGAGACTGGAGGGAGAGGGGAGATCAGATGGGAGACAGGAGATCAGAGAGAGAGAGAGAGAGACATCAGAGGGGAAAAAAGAGATCGGGGCGAGAGAGGATATCAGAGTGGGGATGCAGAGGCGATTGGAGAGAGTGGAGATCGGAGATAGAATAGATCGGAAAGTGAGGCGAGATCGTAGAGAGAGAGAAGCGATTGGAAGGGAGAGAAAGGAGATCAGAGAGATATGAGATCGGAGTGCGGATGGAGAAATAGGAGAGAGAGCAATGGAAAAGAGGAGATGGGAGGATGAGGGAGAGAGTGGACGGGAGGGACAGAGGAGATCGGAGGGTGGAGGGAAACAAGATCAGCGAGAAAGAAGGGGTGAGAGAGGACATTGGAGTGAGAGAGGAATTCGGAGAGAGAGAGAGCAGGGTGAGGGAGAGGCAATCGGAGTGAGGAACGAGATTGCATAAAGAGAGAGATTGGAGAGAAAGAAGAGATCGGATGTGAGAGGAGGGAGGTTGGAGAGAGAGAGGTCAGAGAAAGCAAGAGAAAATTAGAAAGAGCAGAGATCAGAGGGGGAATGTAAGATTATCGAAGGGAGGGAAAAGGGAGGAGATCGAAGGGGGAAAGAGAGTGGAGGTCGTTGGGGGAGAGAAAGTATCCAAGGGAATGAGAGTGGATCGGAGGGGAGAGGAGAGAAGCTTGGAGGTGGGAGAGCAGGTAAGAAACTCGGGGGAAACATTGTCAGGAACTCAGGGGTGGAGCACGTGAGCATATTGAGGTTGGGGCAAGGACGTGATTAGGTCTAAAGGGGAGTGAGAGCGAGAACGTGATCCAGATTGTAAGACCGATCACGTTCTTCCAATCCCACCATATTTTCACCCGCACCACTTTCTCCCTCTCCTCCCTGAGACCTGGTTGATGTCTTGGAAAGCCCGGCCCATGTGAGGAAAGTGACATCATTGGACTGGGCAAAATCCGGAAGTCATGAAACTGTCACCATTCACTTTATACCCAATAAATATGTTCTTATTCCGTGAGCCACACACTATACCCCATCTAAGGGTGGGGACGGTACAGAACTTGTTGGGGGAGAAGGTCAAGAAGCTGTGCAGGAATAAGCCATATAACCTATTCAGAAAAATACACTATCTTAAGACATATCTCCGGCCTTATTAAAACATGACAACCTGGGTTTGGAAATCTAGAAACCTAACTATTAAATATCGATGAAATCATTCTGGCTATTAAGATGAGATAGTTGTGGACCCTGCATAAATAACCTTATCGAAACAGAAGGTTAAGGGCTCTGACAGGCTGAAATGTTTGGAACGAAACAATGACTCACCCTGGATAAGGTGGTCTAATTTACACATCGTAAAGATGTCATAAAGTAAGGAACATCTGCCCTAGTAAAAATGACATAAAGTAAGGAACACCTGCCGTCACACCATCTTTTATATGGTAAAATTAGAACACCTCGAGATGAGACATGAGTCTGGCAGAGGTCAACAGAAAAATGACTAGAGTTAATTAGCTTACATCAGCAGAAAACCTTAAACGAAATGCCACTGGAAAGCAGTATAAATATTGAACTGTCAAATGGGATAACAGAGTCGCTTTAAACGGCAAAGCAATTCTCGGCTTCAGAGGCGGCTCTGGTGCCTTGGGGATCAAAGGTGTTTGATGTTGGTGGATATCCTGTAGACTTCAAAGAACTGTAAAAGTGTAGCGAAGTGAAGATTTGAAAGTAAGGTTCTCTGATAATAAGACTGTAAGTTTTCTCTTTATGCAACTGTTAATTTTGCAATTGACTCACCACCTGTAAATTACATGTTGGTTCTTTAATAAATCAATATATTTTCAGAATTCTCAAATAAGTCTTCTGTATCAAAAAATCGCGAACTCAATATCTGTTCACTTTTTAATGAGGAGTTGCAGAATTCTGGGGGAGTTTCCGCACCCACATAATATCCGGAACATTACAGTCCAGCTAATCTTATTAAAAGTGCCATCTGGAGGACGGTAACCTTTTCAGGTTGTTCCTTTCCATTAGGCAGAGATAATCGGGACCTTTAGACCCAATTAAGCGTCTTTAGGATTCGGCTACCTCAGACTTTAGTTGATAGTGAACGTCTGAGAAATACACCAGATCAGGGGTAACCCTAAAGGGGTTAGGACTAGTAATTATCCCATCAAAGCCTCGGGGATGGTCAGGTTTATGGGCAAGTGGAGAAGGTCAGGACCCCGGGGGGCAGGGAGGGGTTCACGAAGCAGGGTGGAAGGAGGTAAGGAACTCAGGGGTGAATGTCAAGAATTTGAGGAGAGGGAGAAGGTCAGGATCTGGAGGGGGATGTCAGGAAGTTGTTGGGCGGCAGAAAGTTTTTTGTGGTGTGGGACAAGGTCCTAACCCGCGAGGGTGAGCCCTGTCTGTTCACTGTGAGCTCTGTCTGGAGCCTGGCAGTCAGAACGAATGGCTCGAATAACACTTTGCAAAATACTTTATCCACTTTAGCTATGCCCCTCATAATTTTGTACACCTCAGTAAGGTCTCCCCTCAGCCTCCTCTGTTCCAAGGAAAATAGACCCAGCCTATCCAGTCTTTCCTCATAGCTAACATTCTCTACAACTGGCAATCCTTGTAAATCTCCTCTGTACCCTCTCCAGTGCAAATACATCTTTCCTCTAATGAGGTGACCAGAATTGCACACAGTACCCTAGCTGAGGCCTAACTAGTGTTTCATAGAGTTGAAGCATAAACCCCAGGCTCTTCTATACTATGCCATGGCTAATGAATTCAAGCATTCCGTATGCCTCCATAACCACCTTACCTAACTGGCCTGCTACCATCAGGGATCTGTGGACATGCACTCCAAAGTCATAGAGTCTGATATACCTATCAATTCCTCCAATAAAAGGCGAAGAGTTACGAAGGTGACTAAAGGTTTTTATTGACTAAATAACAGAGCCCACTCTCGTGGGTGATCCGATCCAAGCAGGAGGAATACCAGTCAGTCGCTCACCTTTATACCTGGCCTGGTGGGTGGAGCCAAGGCGGAGTCGGCGGTGGTCATCCCAGGTATAGCAGTGTGGCAAGAGGCGACCTCGTACCGTGATACAATAGTGGTCAGTGATACAGTTATAACGAACAGTGGTGAACAGTGCTAACTACTAACAGTGATACGATAGTGAACGTGGTTTACCACATTCACCCCTTGTTTAGAATTAAGTCCGGCGGGGTGAAGTGTACTACCAATTCTGGTAGGTCAGTCTGTCCGGAGGCTTCGTAAGCCTCTCCGATCGCCGCAGCGGTGGTGTTGCCTTATCCGGTGCTGGTGCCTTATCCGGTGTTGATGCTGGTGTTTGCGTGGTCGGCGAGGGCTCGTGGGGTTCCGGCATGCCGTCTACCTGGGCTGGGGTTGGGGGGGGTGGTGGCGGTGTTTCCGGATCGGCTGAGGGTGCGAGGTCTCGTAGGGAGACAGTGTCCTCCCGCCCGTCTGGGTACGCCACGTAGGCGTACTGGGGGTTGGCGTGCAGGAGGTTCACCCTCTCGACCAGGGGGTCCGTTTTATGGGCCCTCACGTGTTTCCGCAGCCAGACCGGCCCCGGGGCGGTCAGCCAGGTTGGTAGAGTGGTTCCCGTAGTCGACTTCCTGGGGAAAACGAACATTCGTTCATGGGGGGTGGTGTTAGTGGCCGTGCAAAGTAATGACCGGATGGAGTGCAGCGCTGTCGGGAGGACTTCTTGCCAGCGGGAGGTTGGGAGGCCCTTAGACTTTAAGGCTAAGAGGACGGCCTTCCATACCGTCGCGTTCTCTCTTTCCACCTGACCGTTACCTCTGGGGTTGTAGCTGGTGGTCCTGCTTGCTGCAATACCTCTCTCTAGGAGGAATTGCCGGAGTTCCTCGCTCATGAAGGAGGAGCCCCGGTCGCTGTGTATATAGTTCGGGAACCCGAACAAGGCGAAGAGGGCATTCAGGCACTTGATGACCGTGCTACTGGTCATGTCGGGGCAGGGGAAGGCAAAGGGGAAACGGGAGTACTCATCAACGATGTTGAGGAAGTACACATTACGGTCAGAGGACGGGAGGGGCCCCTTAAAGTCGATGCTCAGGCGCTCGAAGGGGCGGGTGGCCTTGATCAGGCTTGCTCGGTCCGGCCTATAGAAGTGCGGTTTGCACTCCGCACAGGTCTGGCAGTTCCTGGTCATGGTCCTGACCTCCTCGATGGAGTAGGTCAGGTTGCGGGCCTTAATGAAATGGTAGAGTCTGGTGACTCCGGGGTGGCAGAGCTGGTCGTGGAGGGTCTGAAGCCTATCGATATGCGCGCTGGCGCATGTCATTCGTGAAAGGGCATCAGGGGATTCGTTCAGCTTGCCTGGCCGGTACAAGATCTCATAATCGTAGGTGGAGAGCTCGATTCTCCATCTCAAAATCTTGTCATTCTTGATTTTGCCCTTCAGCTTGTTATTAAACATGAAAGCCACCGAACGCTGGTCGGTGAGGAGGGTAAATCGTTTGCCTGCCAGGTAGTGCCTCCAGCGCCGTACTGCCTCCACGATCGCCTGGGCCTCTTTCTCGACCGACGAATGTCGGATCTCGGGGCCCTGTAGGGTCCTTGAGAAGAAGGCCACTGGCCTCCCCTCCTGGTTTAGGGTGGCGGCTAAGGCGAAGTCGGATGCGTCGCTCTCCACCTGGAAGGGGATGGACTCGTCCACTGCGTGCATCGTGGCCTTGGCTATGTCTCCCTTAATGAGGGAGAAGGCCGCGCACGCCTCCTCCGTGAGGGGGAAGGAAGTGGCTTTCAGGAGGGGTCTGGCTTTGTCCGCGTAATTGGGTACCCATTGGGCATAGTAGGCGAAAAGCCCCAGGGTTCTCCTAAGTGCTTTAGGGCAGTGGGGGAGGGGTAGCTCCATGAGGGGGCGCATTCTTTCTGGGTCGGGGCCGATGATTCCGTTCTCCACTACGCAGCCGAGGATGGCAAGGCGTGTGGTGTTAAACACGCATTTCTCCTTATTGTAGGTGAGGTTCAGCCGTTGGGCCGTACGGAGGAATTTCTCCAGATTCGCGTCATGTTCCTGCCGGTCGCGGCCGCAGATAGTGACGTTATCTAGGTAGGGGAATGTAGCCTGCAGTTCGTTCTGGTCAACCATCTGGTCCATCTCCCTTTGGAAGACCGAGACCCCATTAGTGACACCGAAGGGGACCCTAAGGAAGTGGTATAGGCGCCCATTCGCCTCGAAGGCGGTATACTGGCGGTCCTCAGGGTGGATAGGGAGTTGGTGGTAGGCCGACTTCAGGTCGATGGTCGAGAATACTTTATACTGTGCAATCTGATTGACCATGTCAGATATGCGGGGGAGGGGGTATGCGTCCAGCTGGGTATATCTGTTTATGGTCTGGCTGTAGTCGATGACCAGGCGGTTTTTATCGCCGGTCTTTACGACTACGACCTGGGCACGCCAGGGGCTGCTGCTCCCCTCGATAATGCCCTCTTTCAGGAGGCGCCGCACCTCAGAGCTAATGAAGGCTCTGTCCCCGGCGCTATACCGCCTGCTCTTGGTAGCGACGGGTTTGCAGTCAGGGGTAAGGTTAGCAAACAGAGAGGGTGGCGGGACCTTGAGGGTGGAGAGGCTGCAGGTGTTACGCGGTGGGCGGTTTAACGTTTGCTGGTTGTTGACTGTGAGTGGGGGGAGGGGTCCACCGTATGCTAGGGTTACGCTTTGGAGGTGGGATTGGAAGTCCAGCCCTAGTAGGACGGCAGCGCAGAGATGGGGGAGGACGAGGAGTTTAAAGTTTTTATACTCCGTGCCCTTAACCGACAGGGTCACGACACAGTAGCCGCTGATGTCCGTGGCGTGGGACCTCGATGCCATCGAGATTCGGCTGCGCGTTGGTAGGACAGAGAGGGAGTAGTGGCTCACCGTGTCTGGGTGGATGAAGCTCTCCGTGCTTCCGCTGTCGAACAGGCAGGTCGTGGCGTGGCCGTTCACTTTGATGTCCATCATTGACTTGGACAGATGGTGCGGGCGGGCTTGGTCCAGGGTGACGGAAGCTAGTGTGTAGCTGAGCGAGTCGTTGTCATCTGCGGGCGAGGCGGTCGGGCGTGGTGAGTAAAATGGCGTCTCCCACGAGGTAGGGCAAAATGACGGAGAAGATGGCTGCCCCCGTAGCTCACATGAGGCACTATTGGGGTCGGTTGCCTTAATCAAAGATGGCCGCCCCCATGACTCATGTGTGGGGATGCTGGCCTCAGTTGCCCTAAACAAAGATGGCCACCCCCATGACTCATGTGTGGGGATGCTGGCCTCAGTTGCCCTAAACGAAGATGGCCGCCCCCATAGTTCGCATGCGGCACTGCTGGCCTCTGAGGATCCGCTCCTGCAGGCCTTGGAGAAGTGGCCTTTCTTCAGGCAGGTTCTGCATGTGGAGTTCTTGGCTGGGCAGCGCGACCTCGGGTGCTTCTCCTGGCCACAAAAAAAACAGCCGGCGGCCCGATCGCGGATGCCCGATGTCGGGGCCGGTGCCGGGGGTGGCGGGGCCGGTCGGGTCCGGGACGCCGACGCAGAGGTAGGTCCCGGGGGCGGCGCTGGGAAGGGTGCTGTGGTAGGGGTCGGGCCCGAGTCCCAGGGTCGCGAGCAGTACCTGGTGAATGCTTCCTGATCTTGGTGGGCCACTTCCAGGGAGATAGCGAGGGCTTCAGCTTTTTCCATGCTGAGGTCTTTAGCTTCCAGCAGTCTTTGCCGTGAGTACTCGGACCGTAGGCCTTTCAGGAATGCGTCGCGGATATTATCTTCAGTATTTTCGGCTGCCGACACCGATTTAAAGTCACAGTTCCTGGCGAGTGCATATAGCGCCTGTGAGAATTCGGCTACTGATTCTCCTGGCTGTTGCGGCCGTGATCTTAGGAGGTGCCTAGCGTACATGTAGTTTACCGGGGTCCGGTACTTCTGTTTCAGCAGGTTGATGGCGGTCTCGTAGGTAGTCATGTCCTCGATGAGAGTGTATACTCTCGGGCTCAGTTGCGCCTGCAGGACACTTAGTTTGGATGCCTGAGGGACGCTGGATTCTCTCAGGTATGATTCGAAGCAGACCAGCCAGTGTTTAAAGTCTGCGGCTGAGTTTGCTGCTCGTGGGTTCAGGTCCAGGTACGGCGGTCTGAGGGCTCGCAGCCAAGCTGGCTGGTGTGGCTGTGCTCCTGGGAGCTGCGCTGGTGGCTCCTCCGCCGGTTGTGACTCGTTGTCGGACATCATTAAATTTAGTCAATAAAATTGATATACCTATCAATTCCTCCAATAAAAGGCGAAGAGTTACGAAGGTGACTAAAGGTTTTTATTGACTAAATAACAGAGCCCACTCTCGTGGGTGATCCGATCCAAGCAGGAGGAATACCAGTCAGTCGCTCACCTTTATACCTGGCCTGGTGGGTGGAGCCAAGGCGGAGTCGGCGGTGGTCATCCCAGGTATAGCAGTGTGGCAAGAGGCGACCTCGTACCGTGATACAATAGTGGTCAGTGATACAGTTATAACGAACAGTGGTGAACAGTGCTAACTACTAACAGTGATACGATAGTGAACGTGGTTTACCACAGAGTCATAGAGTTATACAGCACAGAAAGCGGCCTTTGGCCCATCGTGTTTGTGCCGGCCATCAAGCCCTATCAATTCTAATCCCATTTTCCAGCACTTGGGTCGTAGTCTTGTATGCTACGGCGTTTCGAGTGCTCATCTAAATGCCCCTTGAATGTTGTGAGGGTTCCTGCCTTTAACAGCATTTCCGGCAGTGAGTTCCAGATTCCAACCACCACCTGGGTGAAAAAGTTTTTCCTCAAATCCCCTCTAAACCTCCTGTCCATTGCCTTTAATGTATGCCGCCTGGTTACTGACCCCTCTGCTAAGGGTATAAGTTCCTTTCTATCTACCTTAACTATGCCCCTCATAATTTTGTTCACGTCAATCAGGTCCCCCCTCAGCCTTCTCTGATCTAAGGAAAACAACCCCAGCATCTCCAGTCTCTCTTCATAGCTGAAACGCTCCAGCCCTGGGAACATCATGGTGAATCTCCTCTGCACCCTCCCTAATGCCATCTTATCCTTCCAATAGTTTGGCAACAAGAACTGACACAGTATTCCAGCTGTGGCCGAACTAGCGTTTTGTACAGCTCCATCATAACCTCTCTGCTCTTATATTCTATGCCTTGGCTAATGAAGGCCAGTATCCCATATACCTTCTTAACCACCTTATCTATCTGTCCTACTGCCTTTAATGATCTATGTACATGCACACCAAGGTCCCACTAATCCTCTGTCTAAACTGGGGCCCTGCCATCCATTGTTTATTCCCTTGCCTTGTTAGCCCTCCCAAAATGCATCACCTCACACTTTTTAGTTCAATCCAATTTGCCAATGTTCTGCCCATCTGACCAACCCATCTATATTGTCCTGTAGCCTGAGTCTTCCCTCCTCGCTATTTACCACTCCACTAATTTTCGTGTCATCTGCGAACTTACACATCATAACTCCTACATTCAGATCTAAATCATTAATGTACACTACAAACAGCAAGGCGACTTTGTTTCTCTGCACTACTGTGTCCTACCATTTAATGTGTATTCCCTTTCCGTGTTAGCCCTCCCCAAGTGCATTACCTCACACTTGTCTGGATTGAATTTCATTTGAAACTTTTCTGCCCACCTGAACAATATATTGATATCTTCCTACAGTCTACAGCTTCCTTCTTCAGTATCAACCACACAGCCGATTTTAATATCTTCTGCAAACTTCTTTATCATAACCCCTATATTCAAGCCTAGATCGCTGAAATATACCTCAAAAAGCAATGGGCCTAGTACTGAGCCCTGCAGAACCCCACAGGAATCAATGTTCCAGTCACAAAAACAGCCATCAACCAATACCCTCTGCCTCCTATCTCCGAGCCATTTTTAATCCAACTTGAGAGTTTGCCTTGGATCCCATGGGCTTTAAACTTCATGAAAATCTGCCATGTGGAACCTTATCAAAAGCCTTGCTAAAGTCCATATACACTACATCCAATGAAATACCCTCATCTACCCTCCTTGTTAGCTCCTCAAAAAATTCAATCAAATTTGTCAGACACGACTTTCCCTTAACAAATCCTTGCTGACTATCCTTGAATAATCCGTCTCTTTCTAAATGAAGATTTATCCTGTCCTTCAGAATTCTTTCCAATAATTTTCCCTCCACCGAGGTTACGCTGACTGGTCGGTAATTACTCGGTCTATCCTTTTCTCCCTTTTTAAACAATGGTACCACATTAGCCGTCCTCCAGTCCTCCGGCACGACAGCTGAAGCCAGAGAGGAATGAAAAATGATGGTCAGGGCTTCTGCAATTTCCTCTTTTCCTTCGCTTAACAGGCTGGGATGCATTTCATCTGGGCCTGGGGTTTTATCTACTTTTAAAGCTGCAAAACCCCTTAATACTTCCTCTCTCACTATTTATATTTCATCTAATACTTCACATTCCTCCCCCCTGATAGGAATGTCTACTTCGCCGCTCTCCTTTGTGAATACAGACTCAAAGTATTCACTGGGATCCCTACCGACGTCTCCTGCCTCCACACACAGATTACCCTCATGATCTCTAATAGGCCCTACCCTTTCTTTAGTTATCGTCTTAAAATTAATATATATTTAATACATCTTTGTGTTTTCCTTGAATTTCCTTGCCAAGAAATTTTCATGCTCTGTCTTTGCTTTCATAATATCCTTTTCAATTACACCCCTGCACTTTCTGTACTCCTCTAAAAATTCTGGAGTATTTAGCTCTCGTTATCTGTCATACACCTCCCGTTTATTCTTTATCCTAACCTGTATGTCTCTAGACAAGCAGGAAGCTCTACATCTATTCGTCCCACCTTTCTTCTTTCAGGGCACATATTTGCTCTGAACCCACCGGATCTCCTTCTTGAATGCCTCCCACTGCTCCAACACAAATTTACCTTCAAGTAGCTGCTACCAGTCCACTATGGCTAAATCCCCTCTGAGCTTAGCAAAATTTGCTTTTCCACAATTTCGAATTTTTATTCCTGGTCTATCCTTGTCCTTTTCCATAAATACTGTTAATCTAACAGAATTGAGGTCACTAGACCGAAAGTGCTCCCCCACTGAAACGGCTTCCAGCTGCCCAGCTTCATTCCTGAATACTGAGTACAGAACCGCCCCTCCCTTGTTGGGCTTGCTACATACTGGCTAAAAAGTTTCTCTTGGATTCATTTTACGTATTCAGCACCCTCTACACCCTTCACACTAATTTTTACTCAGTTAATATTGGGGTAGTTGAAAGCCCCTACTATTACTGACCTATAGTTTTTGTGCTTCTGAGAAATTTGCCTGAATATTTGTTCTTCAATCTCTCTCTAAATGTTTGGAGGTCTATAGCCCACTCCCAGCAGTGTGATCGCCCCATTATAGTTTTTCAATTCGACCCATATGGCCTCTTTTGATAATCCCTCCATCATATCATCCCTCCTCTAAGGTGTAATAGTTTCTTAAATCATTACCATGAACCCCACTCCCTTTTGCAGATCCCTCTCTACCCCACCTGAAAATTCTGTAACCAGGAATGTTGAGCTGCCATAACTGGCTGTCTTTCAGCCACGTCTCTGCAATAGCTATAATATCATAGTCCAAAGTATCTACCTGTGCTGACAGCCCACCGGCCTTGTTCGCTATAATCCTTGCATTGAAGTATATATCGTTTAGTACAGGCAAACCTCATTGTTGACTAGTATCTAGCCCTTGATTCCTCTGTCCTTACAATTTACTTTCTACCTTTTTGTTTCCAATTCCAGTATTTCTTCCCTCAATATTGACTTTATACTTAGGTTCCCATCCCACTGCCAATCTAGTTTAAACCCCCCCCCCAATAGCACTAGGAGACCCTCCCGCGAAGATATTTTTCTCGTTCCCGTTGAGCTGCACGTCTTCTGGCTGATAGAGTTCCCTCCTCCCCAGATACTGTTCCAATTCCTCAGGGATCTAAATCGCTCCCTCCTCCACCATCTCTCCAGCCACGCATTCTTTGGCTCTATCTTCCTATTTCTGTAATCCCTAGCACGTGGCACTGGCAGTAATCCTGAGATTACTACCTTTGATGTCCTGCTTTTTAACCTCTTCCCTAGCTCGCTAAATACTGCCTGCAGGACCTCATCCCTCTTTCTACCTATGCCATTGGTACCAAATATGGACCACGACCTCTTGCTGCTCACCCTCCTCTTCAGAAGACACTGCAGCCGTTCAGTGACATCCTTGACCCTGGAACTAGAGAGGTAACATACCATCCTGGAGTCACGTCTGCAGCCGCAGAAACGCCTGTATGTTCCCCTAACTATTGAATTCCCTATCACTATTGCTCCCCTTCTTCTCTTCACACCCGCCTGTGCACCTGAGCCCTCCATGGTGCTGTAGACTTGCCTCTGGCTGCAATCCCCAGAGGATCCATCACTCTCACCAGTACTCAGCACCGAATACTGGTTGGTGTGCAAGATGGGTTCAGGGGACTCCTGCACTACCTGCCAGATTCTCCTCTTCTCTCTGACGGTCACCCATTCCCTCTCTGCCTGCACACCCTTAAGCTGCGTGTGACCACCTCCCGAAACGTGCTAACGACGTAGCTCTCAACCTCGCGGATGCACAGTGGTGACTGCAACCTCCGCTCAAGCTCCGTAACCCAGTGCTCGAGCTGCTGTAGCTGGCCACACTTCCTGCACATGTGGTCGTCCAGACTACGGGAGGTGTCCATGAATGGCACAGAATGTGCATAGCACGGCTATGAGCTTCCCTGCCATACATCTAATTAACAGACTGTTTACTAACCTAGCTGGAATATACTTAATAAACTTCAAGAAACCCAAGTAAAACCACTTACCAGATAATCACAGATCAGCTCCCTCTTATTGAATGTTTAGTTTTTAATCCCGGCTCTTAATGTAAACTAATATCCAAGATAAATAGGGAAATACGGACCAACCAATCACTTCCCTGCTTTCATGTGACGTCACTCCTTGTTTTTTGGACTCCTGGATGTTTTCCTCTCTGCTTCGGTTCCAGGCTCTGTCCGCTCCTCCTCGGCTGCTCGCAGTGAGTACAGGCCCCTCTACGACCGCGCTCTTTATTTACTGGCCTCTGCTTCAGTTCCCGGCTAGGACCGCTCCTCCTCGGCTGGTCGCAGTGAGTACAGGCCCCTCTCCTATTTTCGAGTAAAAATCTCTTGTGTGACCCTTTATGCGAAAGCTTTTTTAAAAATGCAAATATACTGGGCCCTCTTATCTACCCTGCTAGTTACTCCCTCAAAAAGCTCTATTAGATTTGTCGACACGATTTCCCTTTCATAAATCCGCGTCGACTCTGCTCAATCATATTATGAATTTCTAAGTGCCCTGTTACCACGTCCCTAATAACAGATTCCAGCATTTTCCCCACCACTGATGTCAGGCTATCTGACCAAATGTTACATCTTTTCTCTTTTCCTCATTTTTAGAAAGCAAAGTTACATTTGCTACCTTCCAATCTATGGGCACCATTCCATAACCTAGGGAATATTGGAAGATTAAAACCAATCCAGCCACTATCTCTGCAGCACCCCTTTGAAAATCCGAGAAAGTAGGCCATCAGATCCCGGATATTTGTCAGCTTTTAGTCCGGTTAATGTTTGCAGTACTATTTATTTACCAATACTTCGATCATTAAGTTCCTCATTCTTACTAGACACTTGGTTCCCCATTATATCCAGAATGATTTTGTGTCTTCTTCCTTGAAGACAGATACAAAGTATTTGTTTAATGTCTCTGCCAATTCCTTATTCCCCATTATAATTTCTCCTGCGTCTGCCTGTAAACGACCAACTTTAACTTTTGCTAATGTCTTCCTTTCCACATACTATTAGAAGCTTTTACAATCTATGTTATTTCTCTTACTCGTGAATCGCATATTCTATTTTCTTTGCATTCATCAATCTCTTGGGCATCATTTGCTGAATTCTAAATCTGCAAAATACTCAGGATTCCTACTCTTTTGGCAACATTTTAAGACTCGTCCTTTAATCTAATACTATCATTATCTTATCGTTCATCAATGTGGTGCCATTTTTCGTGTTCCTTTTTTATGACTTAAGGAAATTAACGATGAGCTAATTAAATTTAATACATAAACCTTAATGCATTACATAACTAAATCAAGGTGATAAATGGGTGGCAGTGCACGTTGTCTGCCGCAACTGCAGCATGTGGGAGTTTGTGAAGAGCATCGTGATCCGGGACGACCACGTCTAGAGTAAGTGTATGCATCTCGAGGAACTTCACCTCACAGTTGTTGAGCTCGTGTCCGAGGTGCAGACATTGGCGATAGCAGTGAGGGGGAGTGTAACATGAACTATTTGATCCAGGTGACAGTAAGACTACTTAGTTTTGATCGTGGTATAGGTCTGGTTAGTTGTGAGGGATAGAGGGTATGACTCCGACTCAGACACTGAAGGGACTCCAGTTGCACTGCTGGCTGAGCTTCTGCCTTTGCCCAAATCCAGCAGGTACGAGGCTCTTTCTGCCTGTGTAGATGAGAGCAAAGTCTGACAGGTGGATGAGCAAACTGATCACGCCATAGTGGTAGAGGATGCCTTTCAAGTGAGTCAGTGAAAAGTACTGCTGCAGTGCGAGGGGACAGTATAGTCAGGGTGATATTGTCCTGGAATTTGCTGCTGATGAAAGTGGTGGAAGTGGAGACACTCAATATTTTGAAGGGCAGACAGGATAGCCATTTGAGGGGCATAAACTTGAAGGGCTACGACCAAAGAGCGGGGGAATTGAACTGACTGGCTCACTCTACATAGAGCTGGCACAGACTCGATGGGCCAAATAACCTCCTTCAGTGCCGTTATGACTGAAAGACTCTATGACTCTATGGTAGATACCGTGCCATGCAGCTGCAGCTTGGAGTTGGTTGCCTGCCCGGGTTAAGGCTATCTGCTCGTGGCTGGAGAAGGACTTGGAGTGGGGCAGGGAATAATCCAACTGTTGTGCTACATGTAGGAACAGCAAAATATGTAAAACGAGGAATTAGTTTCTGCTGGCAGAATTTAAGGAGCTATGGCCCAAATTAAAACACCGAACCTCAGATATGATAATCTCCGGATTGTTACCTGAGTCACGCGCAAATTGGAATAGGAAGAAGCTGATCAGAGTTTTAAATGCGTGGCTCAAAGAGTGGTGTGGGCCGTTATAGTTTAAGTATTCGGTACATTGAATGAAATATTTAGGTATTACACAAACCACTACTTCCACTGGAAGCCTGGATCCCCTCTATACTGAATTATCACTCTCTCCAAATTCCCAAATTTAACACTCTGCCTAAACTGCACTCCATTTAAGATCGCTCAGTGCTGGTCACTCTGTGAGTCAGCAGACAGTGTTTACTTTTATACACCTTTGAGCCGCACCCAATTTACCAGTGCTGACTCGGCTCCCTGCTCACAGTAATTAGCACATATTCAAGACAGACACGTACAGATGACTGAAAGCTCACTGCCACTGATAGGCAATTTCTTTTAACTACACTGTTTAAAGCTCTAGGTTCAAATTTCGCTTTTTACAGCTGGTACTCACCCAGTCCTTAACAGAACGTCCACTCTCCAAAGTCAGAAACCTAACACTCATTGTCAGTGTGCTCAGTTTAATCGCCGACCACTCTCATGGGTCAAAGTATTCCAATTTGTGCATTAATTGTCACCTGACAGGAAACAGGAGGGCGTGATTCTGCCCACTCTTCACAGACCCTAACCTAGATTGCAGCAGTTTGAGTGCCAGTAATATAGGGCGGTGAGAGACCTGACACAATTTGTAAGTCGCTACCACACTATTTATGCGAGGCTCCACTTGTTTACTGACCTACGCCCTGGCATCCATCTTGAAAGGCCATATGATAGCAAAATACTGCGGATGTTGGAAATCCGAAATAACAACAGAAAATGCTGGAAAAACTAAGCAGGTCAGGCAACATCCGTTTCGGGTCGAACCCTTCTTCAAAATTGGAAAGAAAAGATAGATCGGAGGCAGGGCTGCGATCGGACAAAAGAATAAAAGAAACAAAAGAAGTAAAAAAGAGACAATAAAAGGTGTTAGAAGTTAGACGAGATGGCAATAGGCTGAGATTGGGTGTAAAGTGTACTGGCAGGGCAAGGGATAGCTGGCAGGTGTGAGAGCGAAACAAAAGGAAAGGGGGGGAAAGGAGTGGAAAAATTACAAGAAAAAATGAAATAGGGGCCGAGGCTATGATCTGAAATTGTTGAACTCGATATTGAGTCCCGAAGGCTGCAGAGTGCCTAATCGGAAGTTGAGGTGCTGTTCCTCGAGTTTACATTGAGCTTCCATGGAACAATACAAGAGGCCAAGGACGGTGAGGTCCGAGTGGGAATGGAGCGTTGAATTAAAATGAAAGGCGACCGGAAGCTCGGGGTCACCCTTATCGACTGAATGGAGGTGTTCCACAAAGCGGTCAGCCAATCTGCGTCTGGTCTCCCCAATGTAGAGGAGACCACATCGTGAGCAGCGAAGACAGTATACTAGATTGCGAGAAGTACAAGAAATCGCTGTTTCACCTGGAAGGGGTGTTTGGGGCCCTGGACAGTGGGAAGGGGGGAGATATAGGGGCAGGTGTTACATCTCCTCCGCTTGCACAGGAAGGTGCCAGGTGAAGGGGAAGGGCTGTTAGGGGTGATAGAGGAGTGGACTAGGGTGTCTCAGAAGGAGCGGTCCCTGTGGAATGCTGAAAGGGGAGGGGAGGGGAAGATACATTTGGTGGTGGGATCACATTGGAGGTAGCAGAAATGCCGGAGGATGATCCGTTGAATGTGGAGGCTGGTGGGGTGAAAGGTGAGGACAAGGGGAACCCTATCGTGGTTCCGGGAGGGAGGGGCAGGACTGAGGACAGAAGTGCGGGAGATAGAACTGGCACAGTCGAGGGCAGTGTCAATCACGGTAGAGGGGAATCCTCGGTTGCGGAAAAAGGAAGACATGTCTGAAGCAGTGGTGCGGAAGGTGGCATCGTCGGAGCAGATACGGCGGAGACGGAGAAACTGGGAGAATGGAATAGAGTCCTTACAGGAAGCGGGGTGGGAGGAAGTGTAGTTCAGGTAGCTGTGGGAGTCAGTGGGCTAGTAGTGAATATTGGTCGATAACCTATCCCCAGAGATGGAGACGGAGAAGTCGAGGAAGGGAAGGGAAGAGTCAGAGGTGGACCATGTGAAGGTAAGGGAAGGGTGGAAATTGGAGGCAAAGTGAATGAAATTGTCAAGTTCGGGTCGAGAGCAGGAAACTACACCGATACGGCCACTGGGAGAAGGCAATTGAGGAGGATTCTTGCGATGACTTTCCCTGTGGCAGACAGCAGGGAAACGGCTCTGTAACTATCGTAATCGGACTTGTCACATTTCTTGATGATGGTCTCAATTACGGCATCTCTGCGATCCCCTTGCATGCTCTCCTTCTTCCAGATAAGAGCAATGAGCTCATGAACTCGCACCAGCAGTGCTTCTGACCCATGCTTTCATGCTTCGGCGGGGCGTCCATCTGCTCCTGAGGCCTTGATGTTCCACAGTTGTCGGATGGCCTTTTCAACCTCATGCCGGGCTGCGGTTGTGCTGAGATGGTGGCTGTAGTGTATGTATCTTTAAGAGCCCCTGTGTACTGTAATACCGGTAGTGACCACTCGTGTATATAAGCCTGTATAGCGTCTTGTATATTTTAGTTCACCTCCAGACTTTGTTCAGTAAACACCTGTTAAACCAACTCCTGCATTCCCTGTCTCCATTAACACACGGTTACAACAGTGGCGACGAATTGAAAATGGACTTACCTGCAATTCGGAAGCACCTCAACGAGATCGATTCCTCAGACGAAGGTCGAAGAAAAAAAAACTCTGGTTTCACCAGCTAGCCGGGCTGGTGGCAGGTACTGCACTAATTGGGTCTCGATCGGGCGCATCTGCAGCGCGGCCGAGCAGTGAGTCAGAAGGCGGAGTCAAACAGAGACGGAGGGTGGAGCACTCGGGAGACGGCCGGCGCTGCAAAACAGGTCGGTGTTCGGACCAAGCAGAGGGAGGGAAAAGTCCCAGAGAGTCCGGTGGGAACGAGTCTCCAACTATTAAAAATATCTGTAGAAATAAAAACCGCAGAGAACAGCGTTGTCAGCAGCGGCAGCGGCGGGAAAGCGCGGGAGGCGCCATTTTTTCTCGGCAGGGAAGAAAGGAAAGCACGGGAGGCGCCATTTTTGATTTTCAGGATGCCTAAGACTGGCAGTATTACTGCTTTCGATAGTGATATAGAGGATTGGCCCACATATGTGGAAAGAGTGGAGGTATATTGCGCAGAGAATGAAGTAAAGGATGATAAAAAGGCATCGGTACTTCTAAATCTGATGGGCGCAAGGACATACGGGCTGTTACGAAACCTAATCACTCCAGCCAGACCGATGGACAAGAATTTTAAGGAGATTGTTGATACCCTACAGGAGCACTTAAACCCAACACCGCTGCTGATAGCGGAATGATTCAAATTCTTCAGGAGGAATCAGCACAAGAATGAAAGTAACGCTGATTACCTCACCGAATTAAGAAAGCTGTCAAAACACTGCCAATTCGGGGCAGGACTGGCAGATTCTCGACGAGACAAATTCGTCTGCAGTCTCCTAAGTGAAGGAACACAGAAAAGGCTGCTTTCTGAGAAAGATTTGACACTGGACAAGGCTTTCAGTGTGGCTGTATCATACGAAGCAGCAGCAAGAGGAGCTGCAGAGATACAGCAAAAGCCACAGGACTTCGGCACCCATGAAATGACACGGGGTTTTGAGAGATGCTATCGCTGCGGCAGATCCACCCATGACCAGAGGGACTGCTGGTTCATGGACAAAGCATGCAGGCAATGCGGAAAGATGGGACACATTGCACATGTATGCCGATCTGGAAACAAAATCCACTGGCAGAAAAAAATCAATAAGGAAAAGTACAGAAAAGTACAAATGATGACGGACAGTAGCTCCGAAGACCAGAAGAGTGATAGCGACTCCGGAAACAAGAGACTAAGCTGTCTCAAATTACGTAATGTAATTGCCAAAGAAGATTACCAGACCATTTGGGTTACCCTCACGATAGCGGGTTCCCCAGTTAAAATGGAGCTAGATACAGGATCAGCTCTGACCATCATAAGTCGACGGGATTACGAGCGGCTATTTCCCCATATACCTTTGAAAGACACATCCATTATCTTGAAGACATATACGGGGCAGAAAGGATACCCCAGAGGGAAAATAAGGGTGCCTGTTGTATACAACGGCAAGGAAATACAGAAGTTGTATTTATACGTTCAGCAAGATGGTGGTCCACCGTTGTTGTGACGTGAATGGATCAGGAAGATACGTTTAGACTGGCACCCCATTCAGGCACTGACGGTGACCAGTAAGAAAAAAAATGATGATGACGTCATACCTGAACGATTAAAAGACATCTTGGCTAACGCCAAAGAAGTGTTTCAACAGAAACTAGGAACCTTGAAAGGCGTCACCGCCTCAATAAAAGTGGAAGATGCGACAATTCCCAAGTTTTCTAAGGAAAGGCTGGTGCCATACGCAATTCGTCCAGCAGTCGAGGCAGAGCTGGAGAATTTGGAAAAAGCAGGCGTGTTATCCAAGGTAGATTGGAGCGAGTGGGCAACACCCATCGTCCTGGTCATGAAGAAAACGTTGAATAATGATAAATCTGAAGAAAAGAGAAAAATTCGCATCTGTGGGGACTTCAAGGTGACTGTAATCCCGGTCCTTCACACGATACAGTATCCTCTTCTAAGGATAGAAGATATTTTCGCTTCACTATCCGGAGGGAAACGTTTCACCAAAATTGACTTGGCACAGGCATATCTACAGATGGAGGTTGAGGAGGCCTCTAAAAAGTATCTCACGATAAACACACACAAAGGCCTGTACCAGTACAATCGACTGGTTTTCGGAGTAGCATCAGCTCCAGCTATCTGGCAAAGAGCTACGGAGCAAGTCCTGCAAGGGATTCCGGGGACTCAATGCTACCTAGACGACATCCTTGTAACAGGAGAAAACAACAACGAGCACCTGGCCAATTTGGAGCAGGTGCTCACTAGGCTGAAAGAACGGGGCCTACGAGCAAATCGCCCCAAGTGCGAGTTTTTCCAGCAACAAATATCATATTGTGGCCATATAATTAACGAAGACGGGTTGCATGAGTCACCTGAAAAAAATGAAGCGGTCATAAAAGCCCCAGCACCTGAAAATGTTTCACAATTAAGGTCGTTCCTGGGATTGATAAATTACTATCATAAATTTTAACTGGACTTGTCAACTGTTCTGCACCCTCTTAATGCACTGCTACAAACGGGAGTAATTTGGAAATGGAGCGAAGACTGTAAACGTGCCTTCCATAAATGCAAAGGCTTGATCACGTCCAAGGAAGTGTTGGCTCATTACAACCCATCACTGCCAATCAGACTGGCGTGCGATTCATCCCCTTATGGCATAGGAGCGATATTTTGCATAGATCCCCTGATGGCTCGGAGCGGCCGATAACTTTTGCGTCATGCTCATTGAACTCAGCTGAGCGTAACTATGCCCAGATCGACAGGGAAGCACTCAGCCTGGTATGGGAATGAAGAAATTCATCCATTACCTACACGGACAAAAATTTACCTTGTTGACTGACCATCAACCACTCATCTCCATATTCAACCCTAAAAAGGGCGTTCCCATTATGACAGCGCAAACGCTACAGAGGTGGTCCCTTTTCCTAGGGGCACACCAATATGACATAGAATACAAAGGATCAAAACAGCATGGGAATGCTGATGGTTTATCGTGCCTACCGTTGCCAACGGTAGAAGGGGCACTTACAGTGGACCCAGTGGAGATGTTCCACTCAACCATAGTGGAATGTCTACCAGTAACAAATTCTACTATTGAAAAGGAAACGAGAAATGACCCGACTCTCTCACTAGTCTACGATTTAACGGTGAAGGGATGGCCAGCACATGGCGAACCACTGTTGCCAGCATTCTCGCAAAGAAGAGAACAGCTGTCAGTGTGCCGAGGAACCTTGATGTGTGGATCCAGAGTGGTGATTCCACCCAAACTCCAGGTTAAAGTGCTAAAGGAGCTTCACGAGGGGCATCTGGGTGGAGTGGAAATGAAGAACCTAACCAGAGCGTTTGTGTGGTGGCCAGGTATCGGTGGAGACATCGAAGAAATGACCAAGAGCTGTCCAGGATGCCAGACTGTCCAAAACGCCCCACCACAAGCCCCTCTACATCCATGGGAGTGGCCCTCATCTCCATGGCAAAGGGTACATATCGACTTTGCTGGTCCATTTATGGACTCAATGTTCTTAATCGCGGTTGATGCACACTCCAAGTGGCCGGAGGTAATAAAGATGTCCTCCACCACCACGGAAAAAACCATCACAGTATTAAGGACCATATTTGCCAGGAATGGGCTGCCTGAACAGATCTGTTCTGATAATGGACCGCAATTTGTGTCCAAAGAATTCAGGAAGTTCTTAAAAAACAATGGGGTTAAGCACTACATGTCCGCCCCATACCATCCCGCCACCAATGGATTAGCTGAAAGGTTTGTCTAGACCTTCAAGGAGGCCAGAAAGGCCATGGTTAATGAAGACATAAATCTACAACATAAGGTAGATAACTTCTTGTTTGCATACAGGAATGCAATACATGTGGTTACAAACCAAACTCCCGCCATGATGTTTTTCAATAGAAGACTAAGATGCCGGCTGGATTTGATCAAGCCAAACATCATAAGGGACGTAGAGAACCGACAATTTCAAGGCATGAATGAAAGGCCAACTAGAACCTTCCAGATAGGTCAACAAATTTTGGCCCGGGACTACCGTACCAAGAAATGTCAGCCTGGAACTATTTGCACATGACTGGGACTGCTGATGTATACCGTGGACATTGGTGAAAGCATAATAAGGCGCCATGCTGACCAGATCACAGAGTCATCCGAACAGTGACAACCTACACCACAACTCTATACGCCTAATGATGAAGCAGAGATACCCATAGTATCTACCTCCGATCCGGTGGTACTGGAACCAGATGAACCCGACACTGGCATTCAAGCCGAATCGACCGAATCGACCTTGCAAAAGAACCTACTACACCACCGAAAACTACTGCACCACCGAGGCGTTATCCGGACCGAGTCAGGAAGCCTCCAGAGATACTGACTTATAATTGATTAACTGCAGCAAATGTGTAGATTATTGTTCTTGTAAACATGTTAATTAATGATTACTTAAAATGTTATGTATTAATTATCTAAAAGGGGAGGAATTGTAGTGTATGTACCTTTAAGAGTCCCTGTGTACTGTAATACCGGTAGTGACCACTCGGGTATATAAGCCTGTATAGCGTCTTGTATCTTTTAGTTCACCTCCAGACTTTGTTCAGTAAACACCTGTTAAACCAACTCCTGCATTCCGTGTCTCCATTAACACACGGATACAACAGTGGCGTGTAGCATGCTGTGGGATGGAGTTGAAGACACTCGCATCGAAGACAGAGTCACTTTTAAGGAGATCTCAGAAGTGCTCCTTCCAGTAGGCACTGACTGCCTCTCTGTCCTTGATGACTACCTCTCCGTTCTTGGCCCGCAGTGGGGTATTAACTTGAGTGCTTGGGCCGTAGATGTTCTTGACTGCTCTAAAGAATCCACGCATGTGGTGGTTATTGGCTAGCTGCTGGAGCTCCTGCAGATTCTCCACACACCATCTGTTCTTTAGGTTGCAAGTTTTTTGTTGGACCTCGGCCTTCAGGCTTCTGTTGAGCTGCTGTCTTGCTCTCGAGATCTGTTGCTGTTTCCAGATGTCAGGCTGATGTCAGGCTAGCTGGTCTGTTGTTCCCCGTTTTCTTTCTCCCTCCTTTTGTAAATAGTGGGGCTACATTTTGTACCTTCCAATCCGCGGGAACCATACTAGATCTATGGAATTTTGGAAAATGGCAACCAAAGCATCCTCTATTTCTATAGAGATCTCTTTCAAACCCCTAGCGTGTACACCATCTGCTCCAGGGGATTTATCGGCTTCCAGTCCCATTAATTTCTCTACTACTGCTTTACTACTAAAACAAATATTTTTCTGTTCCTCATTTTCGGTATTCCCTTGATTGTCCACTATTTCCAGAAATTTTTTTGCTTCTTCTTCCGTGATGACAGACACAAAATATTAGTTTAATTTCTTTGCCACTTCCTTATTCACAATTATAATTTCTCTTCTCTCATCCTGTAAATTACCCACACTTACTTTTGCTGAACTTTTCCTTGTTACATACCTATAGAAGCTTTTACACTCTATTTTTATGTCTTTCGCTAGTTTACTATCCCTTTCTATCTTACCTTTCCTTCTCAATTTCTTGGTCCTCCTTTGCTGGATTCTAAAATCATCCCAATCCCCAGGCTTACTATTCTTTATGTCAGCATTATCAACCTCTTCCTTTGTTATAATAGTATCTGACATTATACACTTGGTCTAAGCGTTAAACAAAGCTTTAATCAACTCTTTTACAACATGTAGGTCAAGTTGTGCCATTCACTAGTACCTGTTAAGAATGTCCTGTGCAATCTGGGCCCGTGCCTGAATATTTATACATTCCCTGGACAGCGCCACCCGCAGGCCGCTCAGTATTATTTCATAAGTCTTTCTTTCATGAATGACTGTGTCATGTCATTATCTTTAATTCTCTTGTTACACACGGTTTGACCACTTTTCCTGTGGGGTTATTGTGCCTTAAAGGAATGTATATTTGTTGTAAATTATGTAATAACACTTTAAATGTTAGCCATTGCTCGTCTACCGTCACACATTTAAATGTAATTTCCCAATCTACCTTAGTAAACTCGCTCCTCATACCTATGTAGCTGGCTGTGTTAAGAATTAAGACATTTGTTTCGGATTCAGCCAATTCACTTTCAATCTCTTAAAATAATTCTATCATATTATGGTCTGTCATCCCTAAATGCCCCTTTACTACAAGATTATTTATTAACACTATCTCGTTGCACAATACTAGATCTAAAATAGCCTGTACCGTAGTTGGTTCCACAATATACTGATCTAGAAAAGTATCTTGCTCTGTCTATAACCCTCATGATTTTGAACACCTCTATCAAATCCCTTCTCAACTTTCTGTGCTCTAAAGAGAATAACCCCAGCTTCTCCATTCTATCCACGTAAATGAATTCCCTCATCCCTGGATCCCTCATCCCTGGAACCATTATTGTAAATCTTTTCTGAACCCTCTCTAAGGTCTTCACATTCTTCCTAAAGGGCCGTGCCCAGGATTGGACAATATACTCCATTTGAGGCTGGACCAGTGTTTAATAAAGCTTCAAGACAACCTCCTTGCTTCTGTACTCTATGCCTCTATTTATGAAGCCCAGTATCCCGTATGCTTTCTTAACCGATTTCTCAACCTGTCCTGCCACCTTCAATGATTTATGTACATATACACCCAGGTATCGCTGTTAATGCACCCCAGTTATAAGTGTACCCCTTCGTTGACATTGCCTCTGTTGGTTCTTCTGAACAAAATGTATCACTTCGCACTTTGCTGCATTAAATTTATTCTGCCATCTGTCCACCATTTCCAACAGCCTGTCTATCTCCTCGTGTAGTCAATCACTAACCTCATCCCTGTTCACTATATTTCCAAGTTTTGTGTCATCTGTAAATTTTGAAATTGTGTCCTGTACACCAAAGTCCAGGTCATGAATATATATCAAGAAAAGCAGTGGTCCCAGCATCGAGCCCTGGGGAACACCACTGCATATGTTCCACCAGTCCGATAAACAAACGTTCACCACTGCTCCCTGCTTCCTGTCACTTCGCCAATTTGGTATCCATGCTGCCACTGTCCCTTTTATTGCATGGGCTTCAAATTTGCTGTCCAGCCAATTACGTGGCACTTTATCAAACGTCTTTTGGAAGTCCATGAACACCACATCAAACGCATTGCCCTCATCAACCCTCTCTCTTACCTCATCAAATGACACAATAAAGTTAGGTAAACACGATATGACTTTGACAAATATTGCCAGCATTCCTGAATTAATCCACACCTGTCCAAGTGACTGTTCATTTTGTTCTGGATTTTCGTTTCTAAAAGCTTGCCCAGTTTTGAGATAATTCTGACTGTCCTGTAGCTGCTGCGTTTAACCATCCAATTTTTTTCAACAGTTGTGTAACATTTGCAATTTTCCAGTCCTGTGGCACCAACCACCTATCCATGGAGGATTGGATGACTATGGCCAGTACCTCTTCAATTTCCACCTTTACTTCCCTCACAATCCTAGGATGCATCCCATCCGTGCTGTTGATTATCTAATTTACGTACAGCCTGCCTTTCCATTACCTCTTCTTCCTCATTTTTTATCTCATCCAGTATCCCAACTACCTACTCTTTCACTATGACGGAGGCAGCATCTTCTTCCTTGGTAACGACAGATGCAAAGTACTCGTTTAATACCTCAGCCATGTCCTCTGCCTCCATTCGTAGGTCTCCATTTTGGTCCCTAATCATCCCCACCCCTCCTCTTAATACCCGTTTATTATTTTTATGCTGAAAGAAGACGTTAAGATTCCTTTTTATGTTAGCTGCCAATCAATTCTCAGACTCTCCCTATTCAACTCTTGTTTATTTTTTCACTTCCCGTCTGAACTTACAATATACAACCTTGTTCTCATTTAGATTATCAACCTGGCATCAGGCATAAGTGCCCTTTTTCCACTTCATCTTAATCTCTATCTCTTTTTTCATCCAGGGAGCCCTGGCGTTGGGAATGTACCTTGAGTGCACCCGAACCATCTCCTCTTTGATGCAGTCCATTGTTCAATTACAGTTTTGCCTGCCAATCTTTGACTCCAGTTCAACCAGGCCAGATCTATTCTCAAACCACTGAAATTGGCCATCCTCCAATTCAGTAATTTTACTCAAGATTGCTCCCGCTCTTTTTCCATCGCTAATGTAAACCTTATGATACTGTGATCACTGTTGCCTAAATGATACTTGCTCTCGGAGAAGCCAGCGGCGTTGGAACATAAAGGAAAGAGCAGAGAAACAGTGCTGATCTAATCAGAGGTGGTATCAGTAGCGGTGGGCCTGCACATTATTTCCAAACAAATAAGGCGTGACGTCACAGGGAGCAGGTACTGATTGGTTGGTGAGTATTTAGGTTTGTTTACTTTCTAACCTGGGACAGTGGTTTAAACTAGGAGCAGGTACACATAACATACAGTATTAAATTTACATCTGCACTAGTTAAACTAATTAATATATCTATAAATAATCGTTGATTAAAGAGTTTTATTTTTTAAATAAAAAAATAAGGCCAGAATAAATATGGCAGGGCAGGTTGTGTGTATGGACTGCAGTGTGTGGGAATTTATGTACAGCGAAACTGTCCCGAGTGAACAATTCTGCCGGAGAAATCTGCATGTCGAATCCCTCCAGCTCAGTCTTTGAGCTCGACTGCGAGTTGGGGACCTGCCAACGCATAACGGAGGGGAAGGAGTTTCTGGATAGTTTTACTCACAATAGAGGCACATCCCAGAGGACAGCACAGTTTCAGGAAAGGGAAGGTGTGAATTTCGGTAAACTTGTAGCCAAAACTTAGGAGAGGTGTAAAAGAGGGTCCCTCAGACACTGGTCCTGTCCAACAGGTACGATATACTCACTACCCGTGAACACAAGGAGAAAGACTACGGGGAGTAGAGCCACAATGCACACCAAGGCACCGTGGCTCAGAAGGCTGTCCAAAGGGAATAGAGTAGAATAGAATTGTGGTAGTGATAGAGGACTCTAATATTAGGGGGATAGATATCATCCTCTGCAACCAATACTAAGAATCGTGAAGGGTGTTTTGTCCACCTGGTTCTGGGGTAAAGGATATCTCATGGTGGCTGGAGAGGATATTGGAAAGATAGGATGGAAATCCAGTTTCGGTTGTCCTTGTTGGAAGAAACAACATTGGTAGGAACAGGGACATGGTCCTGATGAAAGTGTATCAGGAGTTAGGATCTAAAATATAAAGCAGGACCTCGAGGGTAATAATTTCTGGATTACTGCCCGAGCCACGTGCAATTTGGGATATAAGCAGCCAGATCAGGAGAATTAACACTTGACTAAAGGGCTGATGTGGGAAAGAGGGGTTCCTTTTCATGTGACACTGGCACCAGTTCTGGGAAAGGAAGGAGCAGAACCGATGGGACGGTCTCTGCCTATACCAGGATGGGACCCGTGGCCTAGCAGAAAGGGTAAATAGGGAGTTGGCAAAGGCTTTCAACTAGTAAGTTGGGGAGAGGGATCTATAAGAAACATATCCAACCGAAAGATAAACAAAGCAGGAAAAGATAGCATTGGAAAAAATAAAGTAAATGAGGGGATTCATGGCAATGGAATAAATAGAGTTATAGAACAAAAGTCTAAAATGAAGGTTAAGCATAAAGTGAGAGGAAATCCTTTTAAAAATAAGTTAAACGGCCTGTACAGTAATAAACACAGTGTCCGTATCATACGTTGTGAGGAACCAGACATAGTAGGGCTTACTGAGACATGTCTACAGGGAAATCAGGACAATTAATTAAACTTTGCAGGGTGCTAAGTATTTAGAAATGCTAGAGAGGGAAATAGGGGAGATAGAGCAGCCGTACATATTACGGATAACATAATGGCAGTAGAAAAAAGTGATGCTAAGCATAAATTGAATTCAGATGGAAAATTGAACAAAGATAAAAAATAATTAATCACAATAATAGGCGGAGTCTACAGACCACCTAATAGTGGAAGTGAGGCGGAGGAAGAAACATGCAAACAAATTATGTAAAGTAGTAAAACAGATCGGCTAATAATCATGGGGGATTTCAACTACCCCAATAATAATTGGGCAGAAGAGGTAGGTAAAGAGGATTAGGGAATGGAATTCCGAAAATGTGTACAGGGCACCTTTCTACCCAATATGTCTATAGCCCAACAAGGGAGGATTCGCTATTGGATATAGTAATGGGGAATGAACCAGAGCAGATAAGAGAAATAAAGGTTGTGGAACATATAGCTTAATAGTGACATAACATAACATGCTTTAAGATGATAATTGAAAAGGAAAGAAGTATGACGAAAATCATGTTAATAGATTGGATAAAAGCTGATTTTGAGGGGTTGAGAAAAGTACTTGGGAAAAATGGGCAACAATATTGGCAAAAATCGACGTAGAACAGCAATGGGAAACATTTGAAACAGTGTCCAACAGAGTGCAGGAAAAATACATTCCGTTAAAAGGAAAGAACAAACTGAACAATAATGAAATTCCATAGATGAATTAAGCCATAAGGGAACAACTAAAGGTAAGGAAAGCAGCATGCATTAAGTACATATAGAGCAGGGGAGTGCATGATAAGAGAGAATAACAATAGATTATGAGAGATGTCAAAAAAAGCAATTAGGGAGGCAAAGAGGAACTGCGAAATTAAATTTTGAAGGAACTTAAAACAAAATAGTAATTATTTTTATAGGCACATCACTAAAAATGTACGGTTGTGATGTGAATAGTGCCATTAAATGATAGTCAGTTTAATACCACAGGTAACGATAGAAAAATGGCAGAAATATAAACAATGTATTTGCTTCAGTAATTAGCAGGGAGCTAGAAAAGGTGGACATGATATTGGACGATGAGGTTAGTAATGAGATAAGTGCATTTAAAAAAAAGGGGATAAAGTAAATAAATTAATCTAAATCAAAATGATAAAACCCCTGGACCAGCTGGATTTTATTCATGTATTTCAAAAGAATCTAGGGAAGAAACAGCGTAGGCATTACTGTGCATATTTAATAATTCATTAGAAAACAGTGTAGTGCCAGAGGACTGGCGGACAGCTAAGTTAATTCTGATATTTAAGAGGGGGGTTAGAACTTGTCCAGAGAATTGTAGATCAGTCAGCGTAACATCAGTCATAGGAAAAATAATGGAATCCCTACTAAAGGTGAAAAAAGAATATCGTTAAGAGACCAAAAATATAATAATGAATAGTCAACATGGATTTCAGAATGGAAAGTCTTGCTCGACCAACTTTTCAGAATTTTTTGATGAGCTAACAGAGAAAGCAGACAATAGTAATGCAGTAGATGTCATTAGTCTGGATTTTCAATAGGTTTTCAATAAGACACGCCATATTAGACTGATGAACAAGGTCAGAAAATGCAGAGTCCGGGGAGATGTAGCTGACTGGATTGCTGGCTGGCTTCAGGACAGAAAGCAGGGAGTAGGAGTAAAGGGTAGATATTCATAGTGGCAGCATGTGGGCTGCGGTTATCCACAAGGATCCGTGCTGGGACCACTGCTGTTCACAATTTAAATTAATGTGCTAGCCTTAGTATTCAAAAACACAATTTCTGAATTTCCGGATGGCACCAAATTGGGGCGGATAATCAATACTGATGGGGAAAGCAACAGGTTACTGGAGGGCATTAATAAACTTGTAGAATGGGTATATAATTGGCAAATGAAATTCAACAGAGATAAATGTGAGGTATTAACCTTTGGTTGGAAGAATAGCGAGGTCACTTATTACTTGGAGGGTGCGAGTCGACGTGGGGTAGAAGAACAAAGTGTTCCAGGTGTACAAATAGACAAATCACTAAAAGTTGCGACACAGGTTAGCAAGTCCATAAAAAAGTCAATAAAAGCACTAGAGTTTATTTCTAGAGGGATAGAATTTAAAATTAGCGAAATTATGCTAATACTGTATCGAACCTTGGTTAGAACACACTTAGATTACTGCGTACACTTCTGGTCGCCATATTATATAAAGAATATAGAGACACTGGGGAAGGTGCAGAGAAGATCTACAAGGATGATACCAGAAATGCGAGGATATACATTTCAGGAAAGGTTGAACAGGCTGTGTCTCTGTTCTCTTGAAAAAGGAAGGCTGAGGAGTGACCTATTAGAGTAATTTAAAATTATGAAAAATGTTAATAGTGTAGGTACAGGGAGAATATTTCCACTTGCTCAGAAGAGCATAACTCGAGGCCATCAATATAAGATAGTCACCAAGAAATGCAACAGCGAATTCAGAAGGAACTTCGTCACACAAATAGTGGTGAGAATGTGGAACTCGCTACCCTAGGAAGAGGTTGAATGAAATACGATAGATGAATTTAAGGGGAGGCTGGGCAAGCATATGAGGGAAAAGGGAATAGACGATTAGGATGATAAATTTAGATGAGGAAAGACGGGAGTAGGCTCGAGTGGAGCATACACGCCGCATGGACTGGTTGGACTATATGGCCTGTTTCTGTGCGGTATGGCAAGTTTGCTGATGACACATTGCTAGATGGAACAGTAAGCTGTGAGTAGGAAACAAAGAGCCTGCAAAGGGATACGGACAGGCTAAGAATGGGCAATAAGGTGGCAGATGGAGTTTAATGTCGGAATCATGATATTATTGTCTTTGGCAGGAAGAATATAAAAAATATATATTTTAAATTATGAGGAACTATTAAATGTTGGTGTTCGGAGAGAACTAGGGGTCCTCGTACAGGAAACACGGAGATGTAGCATATAGATAAAGCACGTAATTAGAAAGGCAAATGGCATGTTGGCCTTTATTGCAAGGGGCTTGGAGTACAAGAGTAAGGAAGTCTTCTAACGATTGAACAGGGCGTTGGCGAGACCACACCAGGTGTACTGTGCACAGTTTTGGTCCCATTATCTGAGGATATATATACATGAATTAGAGGCGCTGCAACGAAGGATATGGGGTCGGCCATTTAGGACTTAGATATGGAGTAATTTCTTCAGTCAGAAGGTTGAGAATCTTTGGAATTCTCTATCCCAGCGGGCTAAGGATGCTCAGTCCTTGAGTATGTTCAAGACAAAGATCGATAGATTTCTGGATACCAAGGGAATCAAGGATTATGGCGATAGGTCGTGTTGAGGAAGAAGATCTGCCATGAGCAAGATCGAAGGGTCGAATGGACTATTCCTGCTCCCATTTCTTATCTTCTTATTCTCGTAGCTGAACAACCAGAGAGACCAAAGAGCTAAGCAAGCCTACATCAACAGCTCGTTGGCCTGGGGCTATTATTGATGCTTTGGGATTTTCATGCTTGAGGTCCCGGCTTGAAAATCCCAGGTGAGCCTTGTTGTTTTTGAGTCAAAATCACCTTCTCAGAGCTTATCGACATTGCACAGAACATACATACCTTAAATTATACAAACTGATATCTCGTGCCATTTTCACTGCAGTATCCAATATCCCCGAGCTTCACGGGAGCAACGTCAAAACCAACAGATTCAGCGAAAGGCTGTGCGGTGGAATAGGTTCTGTGACTTACTGGATAACTCATTGTGCTGCTGATCAATGCGGCCTTTAAAGGCTGTGCATTCCAATCCTGCCAGGGTTACGTTTTAGGTCAGGTTTCGTTGTTTCTGGTGCAGAACATTTAAACTTTGCTGCCAAACTTCAACTGGTTCATTAATGTCCTTCAGGGAAGGGGACTTGCCGCCCCGGCACTCCCTGTTTTACAAGTGACTCCAGTCCCAACCCACATTCCCTCTGAGCTGGAATCGCGAACCGCTCTCAAGAAAATAACCCAGCAACTGCTCAATTGTTAAAATAAGTTTAAATGATGTTCAATCTAAAGTCAGTCTACTGTGCCCTCAGACAGGTGTCACATTGGACAGCTGCCGCCGGCTGACAGCCATCGAGTCGCTGACAGTCGTGATGCACAGCATAGCACTGCCTCCCACAGCTGATCAGCCTTCCTTTCAGACCGGCTCTGGGAGACAGATTGAAACAGCGGCGCTGGGAGCATGATTCAAACCTGAACAGAAAAACCCCGTTGGATTTCACATACAAGCAGTCAGTCATCGCAACTGCAACTGATCCACAAACCATGTATCAGCTTCCGATCAATTCCCAGATGTGTCAGTAAACCAACCCACAGAAGCACAAGGGAGCGATGGATTTCACTCGCTGATCGATGATAAAACTCCGATCTTTAGTTCTTTTCACCTTCCAAACCTTGACAGCCTTTTGTCTCAGTGTTTATTTCTCTCTCCTTTTTAACCTGTTCGTGCTTTTGCTTATAATCATTTCATTTCATTTATTTGTGAGAAGATATTTACCAGAGTGAATTTAGAACTGTTCAAAATCATGAACGATTTTGACATCGTAAATAAAGAGAAACAGTTTCTAGCGGGAGAAGTGTCGGTAACCAGAGAACACAGATTTAAGGAGATTGGCGAAAGAGCCAGAGGCGACATGAGGAACCGTTTATTATATGGTGAGTTTCTGTGACCTGGAATGCACTGCCTGAAAGGTTGCTGAAAGCAAATTCAATAATAACTTGCGATAGGGAAGTACTGGAAGGGAAACATGCACAGGTCTATGGAAAAAGCAGGGAAGTAGAACTAATTGGAATACAGCACCAAAGCGCCAGAACAGGCACAATGGGCCAAAAGGTCTCATTTCGTGTTGTATCATTATACGATTGTATGAACTTAATCTTTGCACAACTTCCTTTGTCCCCAAGCGGCCTACACCTGCTCCTAACTCTTATGTTCGTTAATGGCGGGCAGGGTTATTTATTGAAACTGTGGCTCCTCAACAGCACCGATTGTCTGTCATTGTTGTAATCTCCGAATAATGTGAGATGGCGCAGAGAATATGAAAGAAACAGAAAGTGAAAGTGCAGATATTGCTTTCATCAAGGGTCAGTACCCTTTTCACAGGGAAGGATTCTCTTAGAAGTAGATTCCTTCCAGCAGAGTGATACAGGTTACCATAATGAAAAAACTGCGGCCAGCCCCAGAGCCGCAATAGGTCAGTGTATGGTCCTTGTATGACAGTGAGTGATCGGGACAGTGCTGAAGTGATGAGTTCGAGCCTCATCTAATGCAGGCATTTCAACAAATTGTGAACATTTCGGCCACCGCTGAAGGTCCAACAGGTGAGCTCTACGATACATCTGCTTATTAGTGTTACCCTGTGGAGAATAAGGCCCCACTGACCTAGTGTTTCGAGAGCGGATGAGAGATTTACTACAGGTCTTTAGTATTATTGTTATTAGGAGTGAGTGGGGACAGTTTACACTCTTAAACCAGCAACTGTGATGTAAAGAATGTGGTGCCAGAGAAACACTCGATTGTAATGCGGTAACAAGACATTTGTCACAACGGAGAAGCTGTGTAAACCTATGGGTCGCCTGTCCGTGTTTCTACATCATGGTCAACACAAACAAGGATTCTGCTCAACACCTTGCTGAGAATTGTGAAACAGGGACCCTCGCCCGTGTTCGGGGTCTCGAGGGAGAATTCCGAGGCCGGAAATGCAGCTGTCTGATGGGAGCGAGCAAACGGTCCCCCTCCCGCCCACCCTCGTTGGGATGAAGTCCTGTCTTCACACTCCCACTGCCACTAATTGGATTGTATGAGCTGTTATGGCAGTTGGAGCAGTATTTGTGTAAAGTAGGTGCAGAAAGTGAGGAACTCTCGGCTGTCGGGAGTTGGAGAATTGTGATAATTTTATTTAATAACTGAGCAGCAGAACGTCCTCAATCAGATGTTGGCATTGAATAAAATAGAATAGTACAAAAAACTAACAGATGGAAAGAGCTGGGTTTCAAACTAGCGGTGTGTTCGATCTCGATCTCTGGTCTGTGAGTTAGAAGATCGATGCGAGTGTTCGCCCTGAGTCCAGCAGGGCAAACTAGCTCCCAGCGAATTGGCGTTAACGGTCAGCACGTTCATCACCTGGAACAAATTAAACAGTGCCACATGTAGATGAATCTTGGAAAAGTGAAAGTCTGTGCTGTGATATTACTGAACATGAAAGTCAGCGTGTCCCGAAACCCCTATCTGTTGGAAGGCTGGATTTTCCAGCAGAGATACACCACCCTGTATTTCAGTAAATTCCCCGCTAACTGAGAATGAGATGCGATGAATGAGCAGGTCCAACCCGCGGGTCTGTGATGCTACACGGTGCTTTTTCATTCGTAAAACAAAATCTATGATATAATGGAAACCAGGCCGGAAAAAGACTGGATTTCAGCGCGTTGACACTGGGCCAGATGAGAGTTCAGTTATCATGATTGCCGAATGGTTAGAGAGTGGATTTGGATACACTGAGCAGCTGCACTGAGCATTTCCAGCATTGTTTGAAACGCCATTCCCTTCAATTCCTCGCTCACTGTGACAGTTCGATTCTACTGTTATTATTCCCGGCGTTTGGTGAGATTTCAAAAATTGAATGTGACCAATGTCATCCCCATCTTGCCAACTGCATACCTACAAGGACAAAGCGGCTTCAATATGATACAGCGAGAGGAACTCCCAGAGCTGGTTTAAGGTCGAATGCAAATTCAAGCAAGATTCGTTCACAGGAAGTGTAGGTCATTGAGGTGGGTTAGGTCCGGATTGTTTGCACTGATCTTCTTGACAAATGGCCTCAGATTCATGCAGACCGGTTTAGAAGTTCATATCCACCTTTGCAAAATATTTAACGAATTTGAAATATCGCTATGAGGGCTGGTCCAATTTTGGAAGCCGGGACCTCTCACACATTTGAACCTTCACCCCAAAGCGAGAAGGCAGCCCAAGTCCAACGAGCCCCGTTGATGGGACGCAGTGAACTCTAAAGGTAGCAATAGTGAATCCGTGTATCGAGGCAGCAGGTGCCCATCCCGAGGCCAGCAGCAGGGTTTCTGCATTAGTTTTCAGGGAGGCCTCTGTTTTGGACAATGTATCAGCAAAGGCAGTGAGAAGACAAAGAGGCATCCAGTCATGCAAGAACCGGCAGTAAACAAAACATAGGGAGCGAAGTTCTCTCACCACTTCTCTTACATTTCCATTCTGAGCGTTTTAAAGGTAACTGTGGATAAGTAACGAGGCACGTCTTGTTTATCACTTGTGTGTGGGAAAGGTAATTGAGAATGAGATCCCCATTAGGCCAATAGCCTTTGGATTTCACTGACCAGTACTGCTGCTGTCACTGCAGCTGATCAGACTGTCACCATATATTCCATGGAACATCGGACGTGCTGATGATTAAAAAGGATTGATATACGGCAGATTGTCTTTCAAGGAACAGCGAGACATGTTTTTTACAAACGTTATTCATTTTGAGATATGGGCCTCAATGATATGGCTTGATAATGTTTAATTAATGCCCAATAACATATCTGGCACTGGAAATAAACCATTACAATGAGGAATCATATTCCTTCAGGTTTTAATTATTGTTAAAGATTCAAAAAACTAATGTTTTCGAATTATTTCGGTTTCTTTTATCTCTCTCATTCTCTTAAGACCATCTTTATTTCCCTCACTTTAATTCTATTTCTGTACATGATTTGACACTGAAACTGACACATCCTCTTTCACTCTCTACACTGAACATGAAAGGTTCTTCTATCTGATTGGTCAAGGAGATGCACAGTTGTTTGTCCTGTTCACAAAGGTCTGAGCTCCTCTGTAGAGGGCGCTTCACATTTCTAGCTGTCAAATTGATAGTAAGTTCCAGTGTTAAATCCCACAGAATGTCTGTGGTCAAGTGCAAATGTGATGACCGGCCGTGCCGCTCATTCACCAGCAAGAGGATAATCCAGCCCAGTTACTTCTAATGTTCTACATGTCTTGAACCTTTGTGCTTTCTCATTTTCTAGACTCATTTTTCAGACTCTGGTTGAAACAATGTTCAACGTTTATGAGACCAGGGATATGGGGGCCGTTGTTGAATTGAACATTTGGTCTTGTATTTGTGGAGAGGATGGTATTTGAACTCAGCCCTGCCCATTATCGCGCCAGAGTTTGTTATTCAGACATTGGCTCCGGAACAGCAGCACCTGTTCGTTATTTTTGTGAATTCAAAATAATGCAAAAAGCTAACATATGAACAGAGGCAGCTTTCAAATTAATGGTGTCTCAGAGCTCGCAATATCGTCTCTGAGTCCGAAGATGGTGGGAGTGAAATTCGGCTCCACCAGTAGCACAAACGGGCTCAGAGCAAATCGGATTTAAACGGTCATCACCTGGAACAACATAAATAGTCACACAAGTCGATGAAGCTTGGAAAAGTAAACACTTTGCTGTAATATGTCTGAAAATGAAACTGACTGTGTTCCTTCAGCACTGTGTGTTGGAATGCTCAAACCCCAGTGTAGAGAGGGTGGCACATTCACAATCCTCGATTCAGTCATTTCACACCTAGCTGAGAATGAGCTAAATTGAAATGAGCACGTCAAACATGGCACTAAACGGTGTCTAGAGGGTGGATTTGGAAATTCTGAGTGGCTGCACTGAGCATTGCCAGCTCTATTTGGTGCACCATCCTCTTCAATTCATCCCTTACATGTACAGTTAGATTATGCGGTTCATTTTTCCCCAGCGCTTGGGGACATTTCTAAATTTGAATTTGACCCATGTCAAGGCAACCTTGTCAGCTACACATTTACAGATACAAAGTGGCCACAATATGATTCACTGGGACGAAGTCCCCAAGAATGTTGATGATCGAATGCAAATTCCACCAAAACTCGTTCACAGCAAGTGTCTGTCATTGAGACGGTTCAATTCCTAATTGTTTGCACTGACCTTCTTCCCAAATGTCCTGGGATTCATGCGGACTGGTTCGTGAAGTTCTTTGCTATCTTTACAAATGTTTCATCGACAGTGCAACGTCAAAATGAGGACTCGTACCTGTGACCTTGCATATATTAGATGTTTCAATCCCAAAGCGAAAATCATACACCTAGCGCATCGAGCCCGCTGAAATCTGCCAGTGAACTCTATAGATCTCCATAATCAAACCTTGTTTTTGCTATTCTCGACAAGCACAGCGTTTCGGAACTAGACAGCTGTGACCTTGCCTTGTCCACCTGACTTCTAATGTGCCGCAAGTTCCACTCAGACAGTTAATTGTGTGCAGTTTTGGTCGCCTTATCTGAGGAAGGATGTTCTTGCCATGGAAGGACTTCAGCGAAGATTCACCAGGCTGATACCTGGGATGGCAGGAATGACGTATGAGGATAGATAGGACGATTAGGCTTGTGCTCGCTGGAGTTTAGAAGAATGAGAGGCTATCTGATTGAAACTTATAAAATTCTGACAGGACTGGACAGACTGGATGCAGGAAGGACATTCCCGATGGCCGGGGAGTCCAGAACCAGGGGTCAAAGTCTAAGGATATGGGGTAGGCCATTTAGGACAGAAATGAGGAGGAACCTCTTCACCCAGAGGGTGGTGAACCTGTGGAATTCTCTACCACAGAAGGCAGTCGAGGCCAATACATTAAATATATTCAAAAAGGAGTTGGATATATTTCTTAAGGTTAAAGGGATCAAGGGTATGGGGAGTAAGCAGCGACAGGGTACTGAATTTGGATGATCAGACATGATCGCATTGAATGGAGGAGCAGGCTCGAGGGGCCGAATGGCCTACTACTGCTCCTATCTTCTATGTTTCTATGTTTATTGAGCTGTTCGGGTTTGGACCATGTATCAACAAAGGCAGTGAGAAGATATGGTGGCAGAAAATAAGGCAACAACCGCCAGTAAACCTCATATAGCGAGAAAAGTTCGTCCTCCTCCTCTCCTACATCTCCACTCTATGGTGAGATATAAACTCCACCTCAAGTGCTTGTTAAATTTCACTGCAGATATATAATGAAGAGCATCTCGGTTGATCGCTTCTGTGTGGGAAAGATCAGTGAGAATTTAGTCACCATTACCACAAGATAATTTGGATTTCACTGACAGATAATGCAGTTGTTTATATAAGTGATCATATTGTCACCGCATATAAAATGGAACAGGAGACATGCTGATGACAAAATTATTTAAGTATTGCATAATAAGCAGCGGCAGCACGAGAGGATAACGAGAGGCCCGAGAGCGGACCTAAATTAAAGCAGCGGCAGCAGCGAGAGGTTAAAGAGCGGCCCAAGAGCAGACCCAAATTAAAGCAGCGGCAGCGTCGACAGGATAAAAAGCGGCCCGAGAGCGGACCTGAATTAAAGGCGCAGCAGCGGCGGGAGGAAAAATAGCGGCCCGAGAGCGGACATTAATTAAAGAAGCGGCAGCGGCGAGAGGGTCAATAGGGGCCCGAGAGCGGACCTAAATTAAAGCAGCGGCAGCGTCGAGAGGATAAAGAGCGGCCCGAGTGCGGACCTGAACTAAAGCAGCGGCAGTGTCGAGAGGATAAATAGTGGCCCGAGAGCGGACCTGAATTAAAGCAACGGCAGCGGCGTGGCTCTGAATCAAGAACAGCAAAAACATCACAGTGACGTCACAGGAGAGCAGGTAGATGATTGGTTGGTGAGTATTACATGTTTTTTTTGCTCTCTAAATTTGGGAAGGGGGGTTAAATTAAGAGCTGAGAAACTGTAACTTGCTAGTAGTTATTAAATTAATAACTTAAAACTAGATAAATTAATCAAACAATAAAAGTAAAATAAAGATTGAACAAAAGCATTAACTTATTACTTAATTAATAAAACAAGGTTAGAGATGGCAGGTGTGTCGCCACTGCAGCATGTGGGAGTTTGTACCGAGCATCGGGATCCCGAGCAATAATATCAGAGAGTTAAATGCGTGGCTCAAAGAGTGGTGTGGGAAAATGGGGTTTGAATTCATGAGGCACTGGCACATGTACAGGGGAAAGAGGGAGCTGTTCCCTCGCGACATGTGCCAAATCTCCCTCGTGACGTGTGCCAAATCAACCAGGCTGGGACCAGCGTCATCGTGAATCGAATAACTAGGGTGTAGATAGTGCGTTTTTAACTCAAAATGTGGGGGAGCAGTCAGATGAGGGGAAATTTAGAATTCTAAAGTGTAAGGTGAAGGCAACAGAGCAGTGTAACGACTTGGGTATAAATAAGCAGAGTGTGACAGGAAGGGACAGGGAGTTTAATGCTAGCAGTACAGCAGAGCATAAGGTCAAAGCAGGGAGTAATCGTAATATAATTAAATGAAAGGCTCTTTCTCTGAATGCGCGATCCATTCTTAACAAGATAGACGAACTGGTGGCACAAATAGAGATAAATGGACTTGATCTAATAGCCATCACAGAGGCGTGTTGCAACGTGACCAATGTTGGTAACTAAATGTACCAGTGTATGTGACGTTTCGAAAAGACCGGCAGCATGGAAAAGTAGGGGTGTAGCCCTGAAAATAAAGGATGACATAACGACAGTAGCGGGAAAGGACCTCGGTTCGGTTGATCAGCAACTAGCCTCAGTATGGGAGGAGATAAGGATTAACAAGGGGCATAAAACACTGTGGCAGTAATATATAGGTCCCCTAATATTAGCTATCACGTTGGACAGGATATTAATCAAGAAGTAGTAGGAGCTTGTAACAAAGGTAACGCAATAATCGTGGGGAACTTTAATCTTCATATAGACTGGACAAATCAAATTGACAAAGGTAGTCTGGAGGACCAGTTCATGAATGCATTCGGAACAGTTTCCGAGAACAATACCTAATGGAACCAACCAGGGAACAGGCTGTTTTAGATCATATAATGTATAATGTGACAGGATTAATTAGCAATCACATAGTAAAGGTTCATCTGGGGCAGACTGATCATAATGTGCTAGAATTCCATATAAAGTTTGAGAAGGACTTGCCTATTCTGAAACTAGTGTCATATACTTCAATAAATTCAATTACATAGGCTTTAATTGTCTAAGATAGATTGTAAAAATAGATTAAAATGCATGGTGGTAGATAGGCAGTAGTTAGCATTTAAAGAAATATGTCATAATTCTCTACAAAAATGCATTCCATTGAGAAACTAAAACTCCACGGGATAAGTGATCCAACTGTGGCTAACTAAAGAATTTAATGATTGCTTTAGATTGAAAGAAGACGCCTATAATGTTGTGAAGAATAGTAGTAAGCCTGAGGATTGGGAGAGTTTGAGGAACCGGTAAAGGATGACCACAAATTAAAAAAAGTGGAAAAAATAGAGTATGAGAAAACACTAGTAAGAAATATAAAAGCCGCTTGTAAGACCTTCTACAAGTATGTAAAGAGGAAGAGAGTAGCAAAAGTAAACGTTGGTCCGTTAGAGGCTGGCAGGAAAATTTACTGTGGGGAATAAGGAAATGGCAGAAACTTCACACACATATTTTGTATCTGTCTACACAGTAGAAGACACTAAAAGCAAACCGAAATGATGGGGAACCAAGGCTCAAATAACAGTGAGGAAGTAACGTACTTAAAATTAGAGAAAAATCATTGGAGAAACGAACGGGATTAAAAGCCAATAAATTCCCTGGACCCGACGGCCTACATTCTAGGGTTCGAAAAGAGGTCGCTGAATAGATAGTGGAGGCACTGGTTTTGATCTTCCATAATTCCCTAGATTCTAGAAGGATCACAGCAGATTCGAAGGTTGCAAATGTAACAACGCTATATAAGAATGGAAGGACAGAGAAAACAGGGAACTACAGGCCAAATAGCCTGACATCAGTCGTCGGAAAAATGCTTGAATCCATTGTTAAGGAAGAGTTAGCAGGGCACTTAGAAAATCATAACGTGATTAGGCAGAGTGAACATGGTTTCATGAAAGGGAAATTGTGTTTGACAAACTTATTAGAGTATGTTTCGGGAAGTAACTAGCACCGTAGATAAAGGGGAAGCAGTGGATGTAGTATATTTGGATTTCCAAAAGGCATTCGATAAGGTGCCACATAAAAGATTATTACACAGGATTAGGGCTCATGTGGTTGGTGGTAATATACTAGCATGGATAGAGGATTGGTTAATGGGCAGAAAAAAGAAAATAGGGATAAGTGGATCTTTACCAGGTTGGCAGGCAGTAACTAGTGGGGTGCCGCAAGGATCAGTGTTGGGGCCTCAGTTATTTACAAACAGTGGTAATGACCTGAATGAACGGATCGAGTGTAACGTTCCCAATTTTGCTGACGATGCAAAACAAGGTGGGACAGTAACTATGAGGAGAACACAAATCGTCTGCAAAGGGATATAGAGAGATGGTAAGGTGGCAGATGGAGTATAAGGTAGGAAAATGTGAGGTTATTCACTTTGGTAGAAACCATAGGAAACAGAATATTTTTGAAAATGTGAGAAAGTTTCAAATGTTGCTGCTCAGAGAGATTTGGTCGTCCTCGGGCAAGAAACACAGAAAGCTAGCATGCAAGTACAGCAAGCAATAAGGAAGGCAAACGGCATATTGACCTTTATTGCAAGGGGCTTGCAGTATAAGAGTAAGGATATCTTGCTACAGCGGTACAGGGCCTTGGTGAGACCACACCTGGAGTACTGTGCCCAGCTTAGGTATCCATATCTAAGGAAGTATAAATTTGCCTTTGAGAATTAGCCTGCAGGCTCACTAGAGTGATTCCTTGGATGAGGGGGCTGTCTTATGATGAGACTTGTGTAGATTGGGCCTATCCTCCCTGGAGTTTAGAAGAATGAGAGGTGATTTCATTGAAACATCTAAGATTCTGAAGGGGATTGACAAGGTAGATGCTGAGAGGTTGTTTCCTCCGGCTGGAGTGTCTCGAACTCGGGGGCTCAGGCTCAGGATAAGGGGTAGGCCATTTAATACCGAGATGAGGAGGAATTTCTTCCCTCAGAGGGTTGTGAGTATTTGGAATTATCTGCCCCAGAGGGCTGTGAATGCTGAAACTTGGAATATAATTCAAGGCTGAGAGAGATAGATTTTTGATCTCAAGGGGAAACAAGGTACATGGAGATCAGGAGGGAATGTGTTGAGATCGAGGATCAGCCATGATCTTATTGAATGGCGGAGCAGGCTCGAGGGGCCGAATTGCTTCCACCCGCTCCTATTTCTTATGTTATTTTCTCCTCTTTGACTGTTTCTCTCTCTCTCTCTCCTCTCTATGTTTCTCCCTCTCTCTTTGTGCCTGTCTCTATCTCTGGCTTTCTCTTTATCTCTCTCTCCCTCTGCCTCCCTAAAACTATCTGCCTCTCTTTCTCTCTCTCTCTCACTCGCTCTGTCTCTCTGCCTCTCTCTCTGCCTCTGCCTCTCTGATTTTCGTTCGCTTTCTGCCTCTCTCTGGGGCTCTCTCTTTCTCTGTGGGCCCGAGCCCAGACCCTTTCTTCTCCGTGTGTGAGCCTCAGTACCACAACAGGTGAAATCAATGGACCCCCAGCCTCAACAACATTTTGGAAACATTCCAGATTTCGAATGCACTTTGTTTGAAGTAGTGCCTCCTGACATCACCCCTGAACAGCTTAGCACTAATTTTAAGGTGAGCCACCTTGTTCTGGGCTCCCCCTACCAGATCTCTCGATCGACTCGATCTACTTCTTCGAATAAAAAACGTTTTAATTCCTTCTTTTCTCTCCACTCACTGACAGCTTTAAAATGAGCCAATGTGCTTTAGCGAAAGCTGGGGCAAAGGCACCAATATTGGCCCAGGACGCTCGGGGAGGGAACTCAAGTCCCAGAAGAAGCCCGACGTCCCCATTGCAACATCGAACCCCGCTGAGCTGAAGCATCGAGGAAATGTAGTCGGCAGCGGCCACTGGCTTTCCCGGGCTCGGGGAAGCAGGCTCTGAAGAAAAAGCAAAGAAGAAGAACAAATGCAACAAAGCAAGAACGAAATACCGGCCAGGAAAAGCTCCGAGTGTTCGAGAAACCTGTACATTTGTATGATTGATAACAAAACGCCTTCGAACCCGAGGATACTTCGAACAGATGAAGAATTTCAGTTCATTTTCCGACACAATTCCAAGCAGCAGAGGCAATGAACACGTTGAAACCGGCAAATAGGAAAACATCTATCATTAAGCAACAATAGAATAAGCACTGTATGGCAAAGAGAAGGAAGAAAGGAAGAAATAATATTTCAAAGAAAGAAAGGAAATAAAGTACAAGCAATTGTGGCTTTATATACTGACACTGTAGATCTTTCTACACCGGGACAGCAGAGGGCGCACTAGGGCCATCAGCCACATTAGTGCCTGAAATATGGTTCAATAGGAACAAGGAGGACATTCAGCCCCACAAGCTGCTTACACTGGAACAGAATGAGTATTTCAAACCCTCGAGCCTGTTACACAGACAGGGAAGGAGCCTATATAGTATGTCAATCCTATTACTGAGGAACAGTATAATGCCATTCAGCCCTTGAACCTGTTGCACAGGAAAAGAAGGATGCCATTCAGCCGCTTGAGCCTGTTACATTGGAACATGAGGAGGCCAGTCAACCCCTCGAGCCTGTTGCATAGGAATAGAAGGAGGTTATTCAGCCCCTCGAGTCTGTTACATAGAAACAGGAGGAGACTATTCAGTTCCGTGAGTCTGTCACATAGGAACAGAAGGAAGTAATTCGGACACTGAATCCTGTTGCACAAGAACAGCAGGAGGCCACCAGCCCTTCGAGCCTGTTATATAATAACAAGAGGAGGCCATATTGCCTTAGAGCCTTTTACACAGGACAGGTGGTGGCCATTCAGCCTCTTCAGCCTGTTACATAGGAACAGGAGGGTCTTATTTAGACCACTCAATCCTGTTAGATAGGAAGAGGAGATGGCCATTCTGTCCCTCGAGTCTGTTGCACAGTAACAACAGGAAGCCATTCAGCCTCTCGAACTAGTTACACAGGAGAAGGCCATTCAGCCCATCAAACATCTTACATAGGAACAGGAGGATGTCATTCTGTCACTCGAGTCTGTGACTGAGGAACCGGAGCCGGCCATCAAGCTGCTCGAGCCTGATACACAGCAGCTGGAGGAGGCCATTCATCCCCTTGATCCAATTACACAGGTACAGGAAGAAGCCAGTGGTACGGCAGCACCGTGGTTATCTTACTGGTTTGTTAATCCAGAGGCCTGGACAAATGAAATGAAGACATGAAAGAAAATCCCACCACAGCAGTTGGCGAATTTAAATTCAGACAATTAAGTGAATCTGGAATTGAAAAGCTGGTATTTTTATAAGTTACCATGAAACTACCGGATTTTTGTAAAAACCCATCTGGCTCACAAATGTCCTTTAGAGAAAGAAACCTGCCGTCCTTACCTGCTGTGACCTGTCTGTGACTCCAGACAAACAGCAATGACTCTTAACTGTCCTCTGAAATGGTAGCAAACCGCTACAAAGAAATATCTTAAGGATAAAATCGCAAAGACCACTCAGCATCGATAAAGGCGCCCGCAGCCTAGCCCTCCTCCCGTACATAAAGGAACTTGTGCCGTGATTGGGGGAGTTGTACCACAGACGGGTCAAGCAACTGCCTGACAGACATAATCAAACCGGATCATTCTGTGTCTGTTTAAAAGGGATGTGCTGTCAGTCGCGGATCATTCTGTGTCTGTTTAAAAGGGATGTGCTGTCAGTCGCGGATCATTCTGTGTCTGTTTAAAAGGGATGTGCTGTCAGTCCCGGATCATTCTCTGTCTGTTTAAAAGGGATGTGCTGTCAGCCCGGGATCATTCTGTGTCTGTTTAAAAGAGACATGCTGTCAGTCCCGGATCATTCTGTGTCTGTTTAAAAGGGACATGCTGTAAGCCCGGGATCATTCTGTGTCTGTTTAAAAGAGACATGCTGTCAGTCCCGGATCATTCTTTGTCTGTTTAAATGGGATGTGCTGTCAGTCCCGCATCATTCTGTGTCTGTTTAAAAGGGATGTGCTGTCAATCCCGGATCATTGTGTGTCTGTTTAAAAGGGAGGTGCTGTCAGTCCCAGATCATTCTGCGTCTGTTTAAAAGGTATGTGCTGTCAGTCTCGGATCATTCTGTGTCTGTTTAAAAGGGAGGTGCTGTCAGTCCCAGATCATTCTGCGTCTGTTTAAAAGGTATGTGCTGTCAGTCTCGGATCATTCTGTGTTTGTTTGAAAGGGATGTGCCGTCGGTCCTGGATCGTTCTGTGTCTGTTTGAAAAGGATGTGCTGTCTGTCCTGGATCATTCTGTGTTTGTTTAAATGGATGTGCTTTCAGTCCCGGTCATTCTGTGTCTGTTTAAAAGGGATGTGCTGTCGGTCCTGGTTCATTCTTTGTCTGTTTAAAAGGGATGTGCTGTCGGTCCTGGTTCATTCTTTGTCTGTTTAAAAGGGATGTGCTGTCAGTCCCGGATCATTCTGTGTCTGTTTAAAAGGGATGTGCTGTCGGCCCTGGTTCATTCTTTGTCTGTTTAAAAGGGATGTGCTGTCAGCCCCGGATCATTCTGTGTCTGTTTAAAAGGGATTACACATAATGTTATACAGAAACAGGCCAACTGTTCTCTGTCGTCGTTAATGCTCCACACGAGGTTGCTCCTAATCTAATTTACCTCACCTTGTCAGCATATTCCTTTCCCCCTCCCTCTTAAATGCAGCTGTGTCATTCACCTCAACTTATTCTCTTTGGAGCTCCTTCCTCATCTCCACCAGTCTTTGGGTAAATAAATTACTCCTGAAGTCGTTACTGTGTTTATCGGTTATTATTTACGACCTGTAATTCTGGACACCACCACAATTCGAAGTATCAGCGTGTAGTTGCGATGGCCGAGTAATTAAGGCGCTGGATTCGAAATCCTCTGGGGTTTCCCCGCGCAAGTTTGAACGCTACTTGCAGCGATTCTACTGCAAGCCATTTATTTAATTTAATCGGCTCCCTATGGAGATCACTGGCCCCGAAACTGATCAGAATTCCCTCCACTGCACTTTATTACACTGATTAACGCAAAGCTGTTGTTCCAACTAGAAACACTGAAAACTTATCGGCATTATTTAGATATTGTGGGTTTGTTGGAAACTCTTTGCAAAGATTAGTGAGAAATATACACACAGAACAGCCCTGCAATGTTTGGAAGGAAATCATCTTTAGTGCGGTTTGGGTTTATTAAGATTTTACACGTTGTACCAGATTTAATAAGTGAATAAAACGTACAGGGCAGGACCCGAACCTGACATTTTCTGATGATCTCTGGTGGAAGAGCAAACTGCATAAATCTACAACATGTGACTGAACGCATGCTAAACAGCGGACACAATCTGTTTAGACAGAGCTAAGCGACCCAACAACCAATAAATCAGGTCAAAGCTCTGCAGATACGGCATGTCGGTGGTAGAGTAAGTGATTGTTTATGGTGGTGGATGGGGTGCCAAACAGGCGGACAGCTTTATCCTGTATTTTGTCGAGCTTGTTGAGTGCTGCACTCATCCAAGCAAGTGGAGAGTATTTCAGCACACTCCTGACGTGTGCCTTGTGGATGGCGGAAAAGCTTTGAGGAGTCAGGACACTCGGCGCGGTATACCCACCCTCTGAAATGCTTTTTTCGCCACACTATTTATGTGGCTGGTCCAGTTAAGATTCTGGTCAATGGTGAACCCCAGGATTTTGATGGTGGGGGATTCAGTGATGGTAATGCTGTCGAATGTCAAGGGGCCGTGGTTAGCCTCTCGCTTGTTTGAGATGGTCATTGTTTGGCACTTGTGTGGCGCCAATGTCATAAGATGTCGGCTGTGGTCATGTGTGGCTCACAATGACATATGCACATCATTTGCCGATGGGATGGTGTATGATTGACAACAGCAGGTTGTCTGTAGAGAGATTAGTGCCGGAACTTGTCCGATAGTATCTGGAGATTTGAAGACATCTCGGAAATATAAGCTTGGGACCTAAAAGTAAATTGAATTTGACGGTGTATTTAAAACATGAAGGCCGTTTAGCTCAGTTGGTTAGAGCGTAGCAGTGATAATGCCCAGGTTGTGGGCTCGATCAGCGTACGGGCCATTTGCTTACTTTGTTGGGCTGTTCAATTTCTTATTTTTCTATTTTTGAGCAGCGTAAAGAGGTTGGATGTAAACTCACACGGGACCTGCAATATTTTGAAGCAAAGATGCAAAACCTTAGTTCTGCTGAGAGCTCGTGGACCTGAAAGGTGAACCCTAAGTTTTTCTGTCCACAGATGTTCCCTGACCTGCGGAGTGTTTCCAGATTTTAATTAAAAATTCCAGATCCTTTGGGACTTCTCGAATTATAATCAGTGAATGGTTCTCAGATGCTGATTGGTTTGGAATGCATCGAATGGAACTGAAATAAGGACAATCCCATGGTTTAGCCATTCATTATCACCAATATTTTGCCATGCAGCACAGTGGCCGCGTGGCCTAATGGGTAAGACGTCTGACTTCAGTGTTAAATCTTCAAGTATTTTTACACGTTTGTTCAACTTCATAAAACCAAACCGCTTTCCCACTCATTTGCTGGAGGTGATTTCCTTCCAAAAATTGCAGCGGTCTTTATAAAATGTTATTTTTCATGCCCTTTTACATGGATATTTCTCACTGATCTTTGCCAATAAGAACATAAGCACTTAAGAAATAAGAGCAGGAGTAGGCCATACAGCCCCTTGAGCCTGCTCCTTCATTCAATAAGATCATGGCTAATCATCGACGTCAACTCCACTTTCCCATCTGATCTCCACATCCCTTGATTTTCCAAGAGTCCAAAAATCTATTTACCTCAGCATTGAACGTAATCAAAGACACAGCATTCACAGCCCTCTCGGGCAGTGAATTTCGAAGATTCACATCCCACTCAGAGAAGAAATTCCTCCTCATCTTCGTCTTAAATGGGCGACGCCTTATTCTAAATCTATGCTCTCTGGTTCCACATAACCCCACCAGGGGACACATTCTCTCAGCATCTACCCTGTCAATCCTTTTCAGAATCTTGCATGTTCCAATGAGATTTCCTCTCATTTTTCTAAAGTCCAGGGAGCAGAGGCCCATTACGCACGACCTCTTATCATAGGACAGCACTCTCAGCCCAGGAATCAATCTCGTGAACCTTCGTTGCACAGCCTCCAAGGCAAGTATTAGGACACCCAAATTCTGCACACTGCTCCATGTGTGGTCTCAACAAGACCCTGTACAATTAGAGCAAGTCGTCCTTTCTCTTATACTCCAACCTCCTTGCAATTAAGGGCAATATGGAAGTTGCCTTCCGTATTGCTTGCTGTACCTGCATGCCAGCTTCTGTGTTTCTTGCACGAGGACACCCACATCTCTCTGAATAACAACATTTGAAAGTTTTTCACCATTGATAAATATTCTCTTTTTTTATGGTTTCTATTGAAGTGAATAACCTCACATTCCCTATATTATACTCCATCTGCCAACGCACTGCCCACTCACTTAGTCCAACTATATCCCTTTGCAGGCTTTTTGTGATTTCCTCAAAGCTTACTGTCACACCTAGCTTTGGATCATCAGCAACACTGGATAAATTACACTCAGTCCCGTCATCTAGGTCATTAATATAGATTGTAAATAGCTGAGACCCCAACACTGATCCTTGCGGCACTCCATTGTATACAGCCTGCCAACCTGAAAAAGATCTGCTTATCCCTACTCTCTGTTTTCTGTCCAATAACCAATCCTCTATCCATACTGCTATATTACCCCCAACCACATGAGCCCGAATCCTGTGTAATGACCTTTTATGTGGCACATAATCGAATGCCTTTTGGAAATCCAAATACATGGATTCCAGCTTTTTCCCGAAAATGATGTCAGGCGAACTGGCCTGCTCTTCCCTCTTTTAGCTCTCCCTCCTTTCTTCAATAGCGGTGTTACATTTGCGACCTTCCAATCTGCTGGGACCATTACAGAATCTAGGAATTTTGGAAGACCTAAACCAATGCATCCACTGTCTCTTTAGCCACCTATTTGAGAACCCTGGGATGAAGGCCATCAGTTCCTGGTGATTTGTCGGTTTTTAATTCCATTAGTTTCTCTAGCACTTTATTTCTACTGATATTAAAAATTTTATGTTCCTTACCCTCATTAGACCCTTAGTTCTGCACCATTTGTGGTAGGCTTTTTGTACCTTCTACTCTGAATACGGATCCAAAATATTTGTTTGACGATTCTGCGATTACCTTATTCCGAGTAATAATTGGTCCTGTCTCGGCCTCTAAGGGACCAACGTAAAATAGTTTCGAACAAATCCACAATATCTAATTGATGACGAATACCTTAAATGTCTTTCCAATTGGAAGAACATCTTTGCGTTAATCAGTGTAATAAAGTGCGTTGGAGGGAATTCTGATCATTTTCGAGGTCAATAAACTCTACAGGGAGCCGATTAAATAAAATAAAGAGCTTCCAGCACAATCGCTGCGATCAGGGCTCGAATTCTTGTGGTGGCACGTTGAATTGTAGTGTAACCCAGTGCTTAATCCACTCGGCCATAACAGCTACATAATGCGAGTGTTTTAATAGTAAAAGGGCATGTTCCAAAGAGCAGACACATGCTCCGCTTAATATAAATGAAGTAGATGTAGGGTTTTTGGATTTCCAGAAGGCATTCTACAAGTTGCCACTAAAAGGTTACTGCACGAGATAAGAACACACTGGATTACGGGTAATATATTGGCATGGATAGCGGATTGGCTAACAAAAAAAAACAGAACGTCAGGATAACTGGGTCATTTTAAGTTTGGCAATTAGTAACTAGTGGGGTGCCACAGGGATCAGTGTTGGTTCCTCAACCATTTACAATCTTTATTAATGAGTTGGATGAAGGGACCTCGTGTACTGTAGCCAAATTTGCTGATGATCCAAATATTGTTGTGTTAGCAAATGTGAGAAGGACAAGTGTCTGCAAAAGGATATGTGAGGTTACGTGGGAGGGCAAAAAATTGGCAGATTCATTATAATGTTGGAAAATGTGAGGTTATCCACTTTGGAGGGAAGAATGAAACAGACAAATATTATTTAAATGGAGTGAGACTACAAAATGCTGCGTTACAAAAGTATGTGGCGGTCCTAGTACATGAAAACCAAAAAGTTAGCATGCAGTTACAGCAAGTAAATAGGGAAGCTAATGGAATTTCGGCCTTTACTGCAAGTGGTATGGAGTGTAAGAGTAGGGACGTTTTGTTACAATTTTACAGGGCGCTGGTGAGACCACACCTGGAGTACTGCCGACAGTTGTGGTCTCCATATTTAAGGAAGGATATACTTGTATTGGAGGCAGTGCAGCAAAGATTAATTAGGTTGATTCCTGGGATGGAGGGGTTGACGTATGACGAAAGGTTGAGCAGGTTGGGCCTAGACTCATTGGAGTTTAGTAGAATGAGATGTGATCTTATTGAAACTTATAAGATTCTGAGAGGTATTGATAGCGTGGAGGCTTAGAGGATGTTTCCCCTGGTGGGATTATCTAGAATTAGAGGGCATTATTTCAGATTAAGGTCTCGCCCATTTAAGACGGAGTTGAGGAGGAAGTTCTTCTCTCAGAGGGTCGTAAATCTTTGCTATCTCTACCCCAGTGAGCTGTGGAATCGGAGTCATTGAAGGTATTCAAGGCGGAGACGGAGAGATATTTGAACTACAAGGGATTCAAGGAGTATGGGGAGAGAGAAGGAAAGTGGTGTTGAGGCCAAGATTGGATCCGCCATGATGGTGTTGAATGGCGGAGACGGCTCGAGGGATTGATTGGATTACTCCTTTTCCTGTTTCTTAGGTTCTTTAGTTCATATGTAACAACATTTTGTGACGGCTATATTGTAGCGTATGTGCCTTTAAGAGCCCCCTGTGTACTGTAATGCTGGTAATGGCCACTCGGGCTATATAAGCCTGTATATTGTGTTGTATCAGTTAGTTCCCCTCCACACTTGGTTCAGTAAATACCTGTGAAACCAACTCCTGTCTTCAGTGTCTCTATTAACACACGGACACAACAGTGGTGACGAATTGGAAACGGACTTACCTGCAATTCGGCAGCACCTCAAGGACATCGATTCCACTGGCGTCCAAAGTTGAAGAAAATCAAGAAGAAGGAAAAGTTGTGGTTTCACCAGCTAGCTAAGCTGGTGGCAGGTACTGCAATAATCCTTCCTGGGCGTCGGGCTGTGGCTCCAGCGGCTGGCTCGGCAGCTAGGCCAAGCAGCGAAAGCAGAGGCAAGCAGTAACAGACGGAGAGGGAGCACTAGGGAGATGGCCGGTGCTGCAAGCAGGTCGGTGTTCAGACCTAGAGAGAGAGTCCGGCGGGAACGAGTCTCCAACTGTAAATAAATAAATAACAAGAAGGGAAACCCGCGGGAAACAGCGTTGTCATCGGCAGCAGCGGCGGGGAGGCGCGGGATGCGCCATTTTTTTTCTAAGATGTCTAAGTCTGGCAATAATGATGCTTTTGATAACGAGATAGAGGATTGGACCACATATGTGGAAAGAGTGGAGGTGTATTGCACCGCAAATGGAATAGAAAATGAATAGAAAGCGTCAGTACTTCTAAATCTAATGGGCGCAAAGACATACGGGCTGTTACGAAACAAAATCACACCAGCCAAACCAAAGGACAAGAATTTTAAAGAAATTGTTGATACACTACAGGAGCACTTAAACCCAACACCGCTGCTGATAGCAGAACGATTCAAATTCTTCAAGAGGAATCAACACAAGAATGAAAATAACGCTGATTACCTCACCGAATTAAGAAAGCTATCAAACCACTGCCAATTCGGGGCAGGACTAGTAGATTATCTTCGAGACAAATTCGTCTGCGGTCTCCTAAGTGAAGGAACACAGATAAGGCTGCTTTCTGAAAAAGATTTAACACTGGACAAGGCTTTCAGTATGGCTGTATCATACGAAGCAGACGCAAGAGGAGCTGCAGAGATACAACAAAAGACACAGGACCTCGGCACCCATGAAATGACACAAGGTTTCGAGAGATGTTATCGCTGCGGCAGATCCACCCATGACCAGAGGGACTGCTGGTTCAAGGACAAAGCATGCAGGCAATGCGCAAAGACTGGACACATTGCACGGGTATGCCAATCTGGACAGAAAAAAATCCATGGACAGAAAAAAAGTAATCAATAAAGAAAAGTACAGAAAGGTACAAATGATGATGGAGAGTAGCTCCGAAGACCAGAAGAGTGATAGCGACTCCGAAAACAACAGACTAAGCTGTCTCAAATTACACAATGTAATTGCCAAAGAAGATTACCAGACCATTTGGGCTACCCTCACGATAGCAGTGTCCCCAGTTAAAATGGAGCTGGATACAGGATCAGCTCTGACCTTCATAAATCGACGGGATTACGAGCGGCTATTTCCGCATATACCTTTAAAAGACACACCCATTATCTTGAAAACATATACAGGGCAGAAGGTATATCCCAAAGGAAAAAAATAGTGGCTGTTGTATACAAAGGCAAGGAAATATAAAAGTTGTATTTATACGTTCTGCAAGATGGTGGTCCACCGCTGTTGGGACGTGAATGGATCAGGAAAATACGTTTAGACTGGCACTCCATTCAGGTACTGACGGTGACAAATGAGGAAAAAAACGATGGTGACGTCATACCTGAACCATTTAAAGACATCTTGGCCACCGCCAAAGAAGTGTTTCAAGAGAAACTAGGAACCTTCAAAGGCATCACCCCCTCAATAAAAGTGGAAGATGCGGCAATTCCAAAGTTTTTTAAGTCAAGACCGGTGCGATACGCAATTTGTCCAGCAGTCGAGGCAGAGCTGGAGAATTTGGAAAAGGCAGGCCTATTATCCAAAATAGATTGGAACGAGTAGGCAACACCCATCGTCCCAGTCATGAAGAATGCATTGAATAATGATAAATCTGAAGAACAGAGAAAAATTCGCATCTGTGGAGACTTCAAGGTGACTGTAAACCCGGTCCTTAACACAGTACAGTATCCTCTTCCGAGGATAGAAGATTTTTTCGCCTCACTATCCGGAGGGAAACGTTTCACCAAAATTGACTTCGCACAGGCATATCTACAGATGGAGGTTGAAGAGGCCTCAAAAATGTATCTCACGATAAATACACACAAAGGTCTGTACCAGAACAATGGACTGGTTTTTGGAGTAGCATCCGCTCCAGCTATCTGGCAAAGAGCTATGGAGCAAGTCCTCCAAGGAATTCCGGGGACTCAATGCTACCTAGGCGACACCCTTGTAACAGGAGAAAACGACAACGAGCACCTTGCCAATTGGGAGCAGCTGCTCACTAGGCTGAGAGAACGGGGCCTACGAGCAAATCGCCCCAAGTGCGAATTTTTCCAGAATCAGATATCATATTGTGGCCACATAATTAATAAGGAAGGGTTGCATAAGTCACCTTAAAAAATTGAAGCAGTCATAAAAGCCCCAGCACCTGAAAATGTTTCACAATTAAGGTCGTTCCTGGGATTAATAAATTACTATCATAAATTTTTACCGAACTTATCAACTCTTCTGCACCCTTTTAATGAACTGCTACAAACAGGAGTAATTTGGAAATGGAGCAAAGACTGTAAACGTGCCTTCCATAAATGCAAAGACTTAATCACGTCCAAAGAAGTTTTGGCTCATTACAACCCATCACTGCCAATCAGCCTGGCGTGCGATGCATCCCCTTACGGCGTAGGAGCAGTATTATCGCATAAATTACCTGATGTGTCGGAACGGCCGATAGCTTTTGCGTCACGCTCATTGAACTCAGCTGACCGTAACTATGCCCAAATCGACAGGGAAGCACTCAGCCTGGTATGGGGAGTGAAGAAATTCAACCATTACCTACATGGACAAAAATTTACCTTGTTGACTGACCATCAACCCCTCATCTCCATATTCAACCCTAAAAAGAGTGTTCCCATTATGACAGCGCAAAGGCAACAGAGGTGGTCCCTTTTTCTAGGGGCACACCAATATAACATAGAATACAAAGGATCAAAACAGCATGGGAATGCTGATGGGTTATCGCGCCTACCGTTGCCAATGGTAGAAGAAGCACCTACCGTAGGCCCAATGGAGATTTTCCACTCTACCATAGTCGAATGTCTACCAGGAACAAATTCTGCCATTGAAAGGGAAACTAGAAATGACCCGACTCTCTCACGAGTCTACGATTTAACAGTGAAGGGATGGCCAGCACATGGCGAACCACTGTTGCCAGGACTCTCGCAAAGAAGAGAACAGCTGCCAGTGTGCCGAGGAACCTTGATGTGTGGATCCAGCGTGGTGATTCCACCCAAACTCCAGGATAAAGTTCTAAAGGAGCTTCACGAGGGGCATCTGGGTGAAGTGAAAATGAAGAACCTAGCCAGGGCCAGGTATTGATGGAGACATCGAAGAAATGACCAAGAGCTGCCTAGGATGCCAGAATGTCCAAAACGCTCCACCACACGCCCCTCTACATCCATGGGAGTGGCCCTCATCTCCCTGGCAAAGGGTACACATCGACTTTGCTGGTCCATTTATCGTCTCAATGTTCTTAATCGCGGTTGATACACACTCCAAGTGGCCAGAGGTAATGAAGATGTCCTCCACCACCACGGAAAAAACCATCACAGTATAAAGAACCATATTAGCCAGGAATGGGCTGCCTGAACAGATCTGTTCTGATAATGGACCGCAATTTGTGTCCAAAGAATTCAGGAAGTTCTTAAAAAACAATGTGGTTAAGCACTACACGTCCGTCCCATACCATCCCGCCACCAATGGGTTGGCTGAAAGGTTTGTCCAGACCTTCAAGAAGGCCATAAATGCCATGGGTAATGAAGACATAAAACTTCAGCACTTGGTGGATAACTTCTTGTTTGCATACAGGAATGCAACACATATTGTTACAAACCAAACTCCCGCCATGATGTTCTTCAATAGAAGCCGAAGATGCCGGCTGGATTTGATCAAGCCAAACATCAGAAGGGAAGTGGAGAACCGGCAATTTCAAGGCATGAATGAAAGGCCAACTAGAACCTTCCAGATAGGTCAACAATTTTGGCCCGGGACTACCGTACCGAGAAATGGCAGACTGGAACTATCTGCACACGACTCGGACCACTGATGTATACCATGGACATCGGAGAAAGCATAATAAGGCGCCATGTAACCAAACCATAGAGTCATCCGAAAAGGGACAACCTACACCACAACTCTATACGCCTAATCATGAAGTAGAGATACCCATATCTACCTCCGATCCGGTGATACTGGAACTCGATGAACCCGACACTGGCACTCAAGCCTAATCAGCCTTGCCAAAACAACCTACTACACCACCAGAAACTACTACACCACCGAAGCGTTATCTGGACCGAGTCAGGAAGCCTCCAGAGGGACTGATTTATAATTAATTAACTGCAGCAATGTGCAGTTTATTTTTCTTGTAACATGTAATTAATGATTACTTAAAATATTATGTACTGGTTGGCTAAAAGGGGTGGAATTGCAGTGTATGTGCCTTTAAGAGCCCCTTGTGTACTGTAATGCCGATAATGGCCACTCGGGCTATATAAGCCTGTATATTGTGTTGTATCAGTTAGTTCCCCTCCAGACTTTGTTCAGTAAACACCTGTGAAACTAACTCCTGTCTTCAGTGTCTCTATTAATACACGGACACAACATATATAGAGGCCTGGTTCGACCACTGTGTACAGATCTGCGCACTGCACATTAGAAAGGACCTTGGAGGGCGTGCATTGCAGTTTCACCAGTGTGTTACCAGGGCTCCAAGGGTTAGACTAGAAGGAGAGATTATATAAACTAGGCTTTTATTCCCTGGAATATTGAAGGATAAGAAGTGATTTCACTGAATCATAGAATTACAGAAGTTTATGGATGAGAAGAGGACCATTCTTCCCATCGTGTCTTTACCGGCCGAAAAATAGTTATTCTGACATAATCCCACTTTGCATCTCTGGGTCCATAGCACTGTAGGTTACAGCACTTCTACTATATATCCAAGTACATTCTTTAAATGTAATGTGTAGTGTGTTCCAGACATTCTCCACTATCTATGTGAAAATTGTTCTCCTCAACTGCTCTGTAATCCTTCTACCTGTTACTTTCAATCTATGCCTAATGTTCATTTATATCTCTGCCAATGGAAATTGTCCTTCATATCCACTGATCTGTGACCCTCATGAATTTATACACCTCAATTAAGTCTCCGCTCAGCCTCCTCTGTTCCGAAGAAAACAAACCCACTCTATCCAATCTTTCCTCATAGCTAACATTCTCTAGTATTGGCAACATCCTTGTAAATTTCCGTTGTATTCTCTTGAGGGCAATCACATCTTAACTGTAATGTGGGGAATTAAACTGTACACAGCACTGTAGCTGTGGGCGAAAAGTGTTTTATACAGTTCAAGCATAATCTCCTTGGTCTTCTATTCTATGCCTTGGCAAATACACGAAAGTAACTTTAGTGCTTCTTAACCAATAATAAAAACAGAAAATGATGGAAATATTCAGCAGCTCATCTGAAATAAAAATAGTAAATGCTGGAAATATTCAGCAGGCAATGTGAAATAATGACCTGCTGAATATTCGCTGCATTCTCTGTTTTGATCTGAGATTCCAGCATTCGCAGTCTTTTGTTATTGCCTTCTTAACCACTTTATCTACCTTTACTGCTAGCTTCTTGGATCTGTGGACATGCAATCCCATGCCCGTCTGTTTCTCTACATTTCTCAATAACCTGCCATTTATTGTGTATTACTTTGCCCTGTTCGCCCTCTCCGAAATGCATTACCTCACACTTCTACGGAATGAATTTCATTTGCCAATTTTCTGCCCACCTAACCAGACCATTGCATTTTCCTGCAGTCTACAGCTTTTTTCCTCACAACCACACGACCAGTTTTTTATAAGGTCTGTAAACTTTACAAGGATGATACCAGAAATGCGAGGGTATACATATCAGGCAAGGATGAACAGGCTGGGTCAATTTTCTCTTGAAAAATGAAGGCCGAGGGGCGACCTAATAGAGGACTTTAAAATTATGACAGGTTTTGAAAGAGTGGATACAGCGTGAATGGTCACACTTACATACGAACATAAGAACATAAGAAGTAGGAGCAGGAGTAGGCCATTCGGCCCCTCGGGCCTGCTCCGCCATTCAATAGGATCATGGCTGATCCGAACGTTGACTCACGTCCACTTCCCTGCCCGCCTCCCATAAACCCTAATTCCCTTATCAGCTAGGAAACTGTCTATCTCCATCTTAAATGTATTTAATGTTGCAGCTTCCACAGCTCTCTGAGGTAGCAAATTCCATAGATTTACTATCCTCTGAGTGAAGAAGTTTCTCCTCTTCTCAGTGTTGAAACGGCAGCCCCTTATTCTAAGATAATGCCCCTAGTTCTAGTTTCACCCATCAGTGGAAACATCCTCCCCGCATCCACCCGATCAAGCCCACTCACAATCTTATATGTTTCGATAAGTTCGCCTCTCATTCTTCTGAATCCAATGAGTGGAGGCCCAACTCACTCAACCTTTCCTCATAAGTCAACCCCCTCATCTCCGGAATCACCGAGTGAACCTTCTCTGAACTTGTGGGGAAGATCATAACTAAAGGCATCAACATAAGATCATCACCAAGAAATCCACAAGGGAATTCAGCAGAAAACTATTTATATAAATGTGGAAGATAGGAGCAGGAGTAGGCCACTCAGTGCCTCGAGCCTGTTCCACCATTTAATGAGATCATGGCTGATCATCCGTATTCAGTACTCTGTCTCTACGTTCTCCCCATACATCTTTAGCCCTTTAGCATTAAGAAATATATGTAACTCCTTCTTGAATGTATTTAATGAATTGGGCTCATCTGCCTTCTGTGGTAGAGAATTCCACAGGTTCACCACTCTCTAGGTGAAGAAATTCCTCCTCATCTCAGTCATAAATGGCTTACCCCTTATCCTTACATTGTGACCCCTGGTTCTGGACGCCCCGCCATCGGGAACATCCTTCCTGCATCTAGTCTGTCTAGTCCTGTTAGAATTTAAAAGTTTCAAATAGATCCCCTCTCATTCTGATAAACTGTAGCGAGTATAAGCCCAATCGACCTAATCTCTCCTCATACGTCATTCCTGCCATCCCAGGTATCAGCCTGGTGAATATTCGCTGCACTCCCCTCCATGACAAGAACATCCTTCCTCAGATAAGGCGACTGCACACAACACTCAAGCTGTGATCTCACCAAGGCCCTGTGCAACTGTAGCAAGACATCCTTGATCCTGTACTCGAATCCTCTCGCTAAGAAGGTCAACATACCATTTGCCTTCTTCACCGACTGCAGCACCTGCATGCTTACCTTCAGCGACTGGTGCAGGAGGACACCCAGGTCTCGTTGCACTTCCCCATTTCCCAATCTATATCCGTTCAGATAATTATCTGTCTTATTTTTTTTTCCAAAAAAGTGGATAACCTCGCATTTATCCACATTATACTGCATTTCCCATGCATATGCCCAATCACCCAACTTATACAAATCATACTGAAGTTTCTCTGCATCCAACTCACAGCACGCAAGCCCACACATTTTTGTGTCGTCTGAAAACTTGGAGATATTACATCTAGCTCCCTGTTCTAGATAATTTATATATATATATATATATATATATTGCGAATAGTTGGGTTCCTAGCATGGATACCTGCGGTACCCTACTCGGCACTGCCTGCCAATTGGAAAAAGATCCGTTTATTCCAACACTTTGCTTCCTGTCTGCTAACCAGTTCTCTATGCAAAACAGTACCTTACCCCCAATCCCATGTGCCTTAACGTTGCACGCTAATCTCTTATGCAGGACCTTATCAAATGCCTTCTGCAAGTCCAAATACACCACATCCACTGGTTCTCCCTTATCTATTCTACCAGTTACATCCTCAAAAATATTACAGTGGATTAGTCAAGCATGATTTACCTTTTGTAAATCCATGTTGACTTTGTCCGATCCTGTCACTGTTTTCCAAGTTCTCTCTTATTACATCTTTTATAATGGACTCTAGCAGTTTCCCCACAACCGAATTCAGGCTTACCCGTCATAATTCCCCATTTCTCTCCACCACCTTTTTTAAATAGGTGGTGCGAATGTGGAACTCACAACCCAGGGAGTGTTTGAATTGTATAGTATGAGTGCATTTAACGGGAGGCTAGGCAAACACATGGGACAGAAGGGAATAGTGGGTTATGCTGTTAGATTTAGACGAGGAAAGATGGAAGGAGGCTCGTGTGGAGCATAAACGCCAGCATGGACTGGTTGTGCTGAATGGCCTGTTTCTATGCCGCGTTTCCTTTGTAATCCTATGTAATGCTACATAACTCATTAATAATGCACCCTACATTGAAGTCTACATCACTGATATACAGCACAAAAAGCAAGGGACCTAGACTGAACCATGCAGAAACCCACTGTATCAGCCTTCCAGTCACAAGAGCAACCATCGATCATTACCCTTTGCTTCCTGCCACAGATCCAATTTTAGAACCAACTTGCCGCTCTGAATTGGATCTCTTGGGCGTTTACTGTGCTTATCAGTCTGCCACGTGGGCAGAATCTGATCGTGGGACAACGGACCTAAACTTAAGTTCGGAGTCTGGCCGTTCAGGAGACAAATTCGCAATCATTTCTTCATACAAATGGAGGTCGAAGCGTGGAACTCGCTCCCACAAAAGCAGTTGACGCTAGATCAATTAATGATGTCATATCGGACATCGATAGACTTTGCTCGACCTGGGTATTAGGGGAATATAATACCACTGTTTCACAAAAATCGCGATTAATATATTGAAGCTTTAAAAGTAAAGCCGACTGTGCCCCATCTGGTGGATGAATATGAAAGGTACATGTTAGCAGGTCTGCAGTGTAAGTAAAGGCAAGTGAGCACCCTGGTGGCTGAATGTGCATGGTTCATGTTAGCAGGTATGTCGCTTGATTGGCAGCTGAGGCTGTTTGTGGTTCATCAAATGCAGGAAGTTCCCAGCCAGCATATTTTTTGAGTGAAAGCTGCAAACGACTTGCTTGTCCTAGTGCAAAAGTGTCTCATTGTGTTTCTGTTTAAAGGGGTGTTATGTCAGTCCCGGATCATTCTGTGCCTGTTTAAAAGGGGTGTGCTGTCAGAGCCGGATCATTCTGTGTCAGTTTATCAAGGATGTGCTGGCAGTCCTGGATCAATCTGTGTCTGTTTGAAAGTGGTGTGCTGCCATTCCTGGATTATTCTATGTCTGTTTAAAAGACCCGTTTATCCCGTCTAAACCAGCGGATTGGAAAACCGCAAATGTAACGCCCCTATTCAAGAAAGGAGGGAGATAGAAAGCAGGAAACTATAGACCATTATCCTAAGATCTGTCCTTGGTAAAATGCTTAAATCCATTATTGAGGAAGTAGTAGCAGAACATTTTGAAGTTTAAACTAATTTGGCAGGGGATGGGATACGGAGTGGAGCTATAGTAAGGGGTGATGCTGAAATGACCAGCTTGTTCCCAATGAATTCTGGGATACTTGACCATGACAACCCTCTCAAAGAAAGGAATTGTAAGACAGAGCTGTTAGATTCAAACATGGGGTTTTAATTAATACTTGGAACAGAGACTGACAACATGCAGCTGGGAAAAGATAGCAGGAAGGCAAGCAAAGTCGAATATCAAGCATCAAAGACAAAAAGAAGTGATAAGGGAATCCTAAAGTGCAAGGACACAAGCACATTTGCTGACTGCGATACGCCATTCCACTAATCAAACTTCAGAACGTGTGTATTCACAGCTTCAGTAGAACCATTGTCTAAACACGGCCGGTCCTCCCTGGAGATAAGGGTACAAATTTACAACCAACATTGTACTAGTCGCAGAATATATGAATCACTGTGGCCTTGTAGTCACCCTGCTTGTTCGACAGTTAAGAATAAAACATGTTTGCTAAAAAAATAAACGATGCCTACAATGGGGAAGAGAGAACATCATGAATGTGGGGAATAGGATGAAACAGTAACATCTGTGACCAGCATG